>NC_142371.1:4062500-4362500 GCF_059441005.1 Hippichthys cyanospilos | reverse complement strand
TTCCACACTCCGAAAGGATGTTTGGTGTATTGGACACTCCAAATTGTCCTTAGGTGCGGTTGTTTCTGTATGGTGTGTGATCGGCTGGCAACCAGTTCAGGGTGTCTTTCACCTACTGCCCCTAGACAGCTGGGATAGGCACCAGCAAGCCAGCGACCCTAGCGAGGGAAAGCGGCTATAGAAGAGGGATGGATGAATTAGTACCATAAACTGTTTGGGAGAATGATTGCAACCTTGAATGAACCCTGACAATCTCAAAAGAGCCGCTATATTTGCTGACACCCACTGCCGTTTACCCATCAGCGGGATAGAATATGTTATGTTGTTGCAATGTTTTTCTATTGTAATAATGTTTCTTGCCAATCTACGCCCCATCCATTTTCAATTGCACCTGTCCTTGTTATTGTTGCTTTATATTTGCTGTTCTCTGACAGTTTTTCCTTGTGTACCAAGGGCACACAGTGAGTTGGGTGGAGTGATTAATCATGCATTCTATCTCACGGCCCGAAGACATTCGTACTTAGAAAAACACTTAGCAGTTTGGAATACTTACCATATGTGAAAGCTTTATCCCAAATTGGGTCTGGAACAAAAGTAGAGAAACAAATCGGTAGGCAGGAAGCAGAACACAATCTGGAGAACCAACTAGTGGCGACAAATCTCGTCTCCCAGCTGACACATTGATGACGGTGTATCACAAATATCTTATCTCCTCTCGCTAAAGGTACAATCGAACATTAATCTGCCAGCAAGACAGGAAGTAAGGTGCTCTGTTCCTCCAGTCTGCCATAAGTTTTGTTTGGAAGGCTGGGAATAGTGAGATTGTCAGTCTGCCGTGAGATAACAATAAAAATGTAGACGCCCGGGGCATTTAATGTGATGATGGAGTAGGAAAATGTTTAGTTACCCCAGGCTTGCTCTTGATAGGTCTCGTTTTTGGTGGTTTTCTTCGTGGTGGCTGGGGAGGATGTTACTGCGGCTGTCAAGGGAAAAATAATACCATGCAGTGTAGAAAATTTTTTCATGCTTTTTTGCACCATTGTGTTTATGTTAAAGAATAGAATCTCCTAAGCGTGGCAATGATTGATACATCCCCTTGACAAGAATCAAGAATTTTAGAATTCAAACCTCAGTTTAAAATTTAGAACTACATGTATAGTGGTATATCTAGGTCTATTTTATTCAGCAGCTTCATAAAAAAAGTCAAACATCATCCGTTTTATTATTGATGTATCCACCAGAAAATTGTCACAGATGACAATGTGCATACGTGTATAGGGCTTAACAAAATAAAGGCATACAATATTTTTGCAAAGGAGTCACTATGACACAAATTAGCAAGGTTGCTTCATGTTCCAATTGATTTGCTCTTAATTAAAAAAAAAAAAACCTCTAATCCTATCATGACATTAAAAATCATTAAAATAGATTTCATAATTGCAAAAGCCTTGTTGTAGTCCCATCTGCTACCTGCAGTGCCTTCACATTCCTCCAGGGGTACACAATTGGACTAGACATATTATCCCAAGACTCGCTATGCTAAAGTGCAATTTCAGCTCTCTGGACCTAACACATCATCAGCATCTAATGTGGAGACTATTACCCAATGTGGATATCAACTCTCTTTGGTGCTCTGTTGTCCCCTCACTGGAAACTATAGGAACACAAAGATTGATGGTAAGTTACATCAGGTTTGGATGGATAGATGGATTGATATTTTTGGACTTCAAATATTATCATTTAGGAGGATTGCATTGAAATACCTGTCTGGTTGCTAGCTTGTGAATCAGGGGTGCTGAACTTCACTGGATTGATGATGCTCTGGTTCAAGGTTATCACAAAATGGTCAGCAGTACCAGTGAACTCCTGTACGTTTCCTGTCTCGCCAAGTTTGTTATAATAAATCACAATGCTGCAGACAGATCAAATGATGGAAGGTGTATGTCAGCATACCAGATGTTGGAGTAAAAGGTTCAGTTGTGGTAGCCTTTGACACTGTGTAGAGAAGACATGCAACAATAATAAAAGTAATAGGTGATTGATCAACTTCAGTTTGAGCAGATATAAGAAAAAAATGCACAGAGATGTGATGGCCTCACACAATGTTGTTTGTTATCTGTTGTCCTGGCACCCATGTGACAATGAGTGTGGCCATGCCTAGAGGCGGGGCCTTACAGTATGTCAAAGTAATACTCTTGTGAGTGGGGTGTAGTTACAATACACAGACATGGCTCTCACGAAAGTTCCAGTGACCACAGAGCTTGATTGTTGTGGTCCGCTCAAAGCACAGGAAGGCCCTTGTTTACCAACTTAGGCTCTCAGCACCTTCCACTTACCAGCAACCATCTTTCAAAAACATATTTATTTGGCCCAAATTGAAGTTTTAATGACTTTGAACGATGTAAGACTATTTTATATTTTAGTTACATTTTTTGTAAGCTACATCCTCGAAATGCTAACTAGCCAATCACATTTCAGTATCAACCAGGCTCAGGCACTTATCTGGTGACTTAGCAAAAGCAAAAGATTAATCACATAATACCTGTATTAGCTACATCCAAGTAACGTTTCTAATTGTGTCACTTACCATCTACCAATGTTGACAGCAGAAAGAACAGCGAAGCCAAGCCAATCTAAAATCAAACAACATATTGTAAGTGATGTGAACGATAGCTAAGAATTTAGAAGAAAAAGTTCCTGTAAGCTCCACATTAGGCAATTCGATATGATTATTTAAGATTTCACCAATGGTAGTTTGCAATGAGCCAACTAAAACAATAAAAGAAAAATAGCTCAACAAGGTGTCTCTCTGTATTGGAAGCGACAATCCATTGTATATTCCATCCATCACATCAACATTTTAACATTAAAAAAAGCAAGTCATCTATATGCCGGGTAAATGCATTTTACAGGTAAATGCAATTTGATGAAAAATAAAATTACCGTAAATGTACTTCACGTCCTGTTGGTGGAAGTAACAACTTCTGTTTTCCGTGGATGCATTTTTCACAAAAACACAAAGCACCACTAAGCTGGTGGTGGTGATGCTGATGATAACGTGTCAGAAAGTTGGCAAATATCTCATATTCAGCATATTAATATTCAGTTTGACCCACTGACAGCATACTCTCATCATTTGTACATCTGCTATGAATAATTCTAAAATGCAAAACGTATGAGGCGTATGTGTGACTGGATAAAAGAATAGTCAACTCGTCCTTACACTTGTCAGTTAATAATGTTAATGTGTTCCTTGAAACATTGCTTGTACAGCTTGAATTGGGAAATTATGTCAAAGATTCTATTGTGCAAGATCTTGTTTTTATACTACTTCATGCTATCGGCAGCTAATTGTCAACACCCTTGGAACATCTTATTCTGACTTGTTCTTAAAATATTTAAGCCTCGTGGTATGTACTCAAATAAGTCATCATTGATAGTCACTATGGTTACGACATAAGGATTACAGGCAATGCAAACACATTGGATGATAGACAAGTCACAAGATATTGAGCATATACCGCTGGATTAAACAGACTTTGGTCGATTAAAGTGGGAGCACTTTCTCCAGAGGGTTATTTGACAATACGGGCAGGAAGCGTGCATTGCGGTCGACACAACGTTTTGCACCTCTCCTTCCTCTTCGAAGCAACATCCCCCACACTTCTGTTGCTACGTGGCACGCAACTGCTCTTTACTTTAAATGTCATTGTTTTTAAAGATACGCACATCATGGCAAGCACTTTTCTTTTTCTCGCTGAAGAAAAAAAAAAAGAACCATAGAGGCTGCAAGTTGTGTTCACAATCCTCCCACACCACAAACTTTTGTATTGATCAAACTTCAGCATGTGTTTCGAGTGTAGACCTGTCACCAATTAAAATGTGGAATTGGACAAAGTGTCAACACTTTTGTTGTAACATAATGGAAATCCTTTACTTGCTGACTGTATGGATTCCTACCTCGTGAATGAAGCAAAACCACAACAGCAGGTCTGGACTTTCTTCCAAAGTGTGTATGTAGACTCAGGAGAAGGTAAAATATTGGGATAGCTGGAAGTTTATTCCTAAGTGTCGCTTTAAATCCCCGTTCCCCCTAGAGAAAATGAATCTTTGACCTATCCTGGTGGCAGCTCGTCCTCCAGGCTTGGAAGTGTGTGACAGGTGAGCATCGAGGCTGCCATGAGCAGTGACAGCTCACATTAGCAGGTCATGCCAATCTTCTTCTCGCTGCATAGCATATGTCAAAGCTGAGACCTGTTCCCCTCAGGGCCCTAAAGGCTTCTACCCCCTCATGACCCGCCTGTTTGTCACATCTCCGTCTGTCTGCTCTCGTCTCTTTGTCTGTCATCCGCTATCAATCGCCCTTCACCAAAGGCCTCTCAAACCATCCATGGGAAGCAATCGTGCCTACCTTGGAGTCCATTGTGTGAGGTAGCCCTCGCCAAAGCTTCATCTTCTTCACGCTCATCATCCACGAGGCTTTTTCTTCCTCATTCGGAGGGGCTGATGAGGTAACGGCCAGGCTGCCACACCCTCATGTTCGCCGTCACTACTTCCTCATCCAGACATGTCAACTCTGTCTCATTCGTTCACTCCTCCCAACTACACATCCTTTGTCTTCCACCCTCGCTCTCCCTTTGTCTTTCACTCCAGCAGTCTCAGCAACACTGATCATTGTTTCTTCAAGCTCCCTCGGAATCATTTATGCATATAAGCTCCTTTCAAAAAGAGTCGGATTGAAATTTTGCAAAAAAATAACCTTACATCAACTTTACACACTCAATTTGTCTTGTTGAAATGAACTCATTTGAGAGGGCAGGCCAGTTACAGGCACGCTGTCCCTTGGCCAATGGAAACGTATGGACTCTGTTACCATAACAACTTGATGTAGAGCTAGGGGATTGAACATGCAAGCTAGCAAATACCAAATACACCTCCACTGAGCAATCAAGTATATGTTGAATATCAGAGCCTATGTCATAACCTATACTAACCAATAAAACTCACTGCAGATCAGCTTCCTTTGCACCTTTGACATGAGGTGTGGTGGAGAGTGACCACTGCTGTACACTGAACACTTGCTATTGTGATTATTGTCAGACAATATACATTGACATTCACACATTGCCAGCATCCTTTTTTTGATTCATACCGTACCCCCAATAACTTGCAAATATTTCAGAAAGCATACAGTGTGTGCATCTGTATATGTGGGTTATAAATGTGTGTGTGTTGCACAAGATTAGACAAAAGCTGTGATTCATCCACATGTGCAGAGGAGTTTCTGTCCTTCTGCTCATAATTCAGCTGTTTTTTTGTTTTTTTTTTTGCATAAATTACCAATTCATGCTGAGCATGTCAGGTCAGCAAATTGGACTCATCACTTCATCTAATAACGCTAAAACTTTGCGTCAAAATTCATTTCTGCTGTTTGCTTGACCTTCTCCTCCAGCTCAGAATAACTATATCAGCTTAATCATGTATGGTGACTGTTTCACTTTTGTCAACGCCCACCTCCTACTGTCGTGAAGAAAAAAGTTAAAGCCATTATTATTTTTACCGAGATATAATACAATCACAATACTGCTTTGTTTCACGCTAGAGTGACTCTGTGTTTAGCCATTTAACAAGACATTTTTTTTAGTTTATGGTATATATACATATACCATGAACTAAAAATGTATCCATTTGTTTATTTATGCCTTCTGTCTTGATAATAGGATGTAGACACACAGATAAATTCATAAGATGCAATATTTACAAGAAGGACAGACGAAGTCTGAATTTGGAAATAAATGTTAACCTCATGGCTTCAGGCAGAATATGGATATGAATGCTTTGTTATTGCATTGGTAAATATGCATAACGTATCTTGTTAAGTTTACTCACTATCTTTGAAGGTCATTAGGGTTCCGCGGTAGAGTTACATTGTATTTACATATATTCGTCATTATCATCATCATGCTCTTCATTGTGGGAAATTCAGGAAGTCATGTGGATCTCAATAAAATGACACCTGCCACAAATGCATGGAGTTTACAGGCACGATATATATATTTTTTTGCATTCCACAAATGAGGGTGACTTTTCATGTTAGAATTAAACTGAATAATGTTGGATGGCAACTACAACTTATTAAATTCACCTGTGAGCCGTTTTCTAAAAAAACAAACAAAACAAACAAACAAAAAAGCAAACAAAAAAACATTGTAAACAGCTAATCACAGTCATATGGGTGTGGGAGTGAATTGGTGAGTGTCCTATTGAGGCTTTATGTATCATTGTCATCTGTTTGCCTTTGAAAAACCTGTTCCAACATCAATAGCATTAGGCTGTCCACATGTACTATTAAAAAGACTAACAGGAACACTTTAAGGGTGAAAATGAGAAAATGAATATAAATATATATATATATATATATATATATATATATATATATATATATATATATATATATATATATATATATATATATATATATATGTGTGTGTGTGTGTGTGTGTGTGTGTGTGTGTGTGTGTGTGTGTGTGTGTCAGGTTCATCCACTAGCAATTTGTAGAAAAATACCACTCAATGAAGAAGCAAAGACAGCAAAAATAGTTTTACTTGCACAAGGAGAACGGAATGGCTCAAACCAGTGAATAGTCTCGCCAGTCATTCTCCAGTCATCCGTTCCACCTTGCTTTTAATTCAACACTATCACATGTCAAAATGGAACATTTTTGTTTAGTCATTTATTTTGCCCGCTTATCAACTCTAAACACTCCTCCTCATGCGTCTCTTTTGGCAGGGGTCTGCCGTCATCCTCCAGTTAGGGATCTTGATTAGGGCCCGAAAGCCCTTGGCATAGCTGCAAAATTCGACCCCACCCAAAAGTTCTTCCACCTCAAGTTTCTTCTAATATGTTTAACAAATTGTACAGTTCTCGCTGCAAACAGCTTCAATATGGTCGAGCAAATGTACAATACATATGAAACAAATATATATATATATATATATATATATATATATATATATATATATATATATATATATATATATATATATATATATACGTATATATATATATATATATATATATATATACGTATATATATATATATATATATACGTATATATATATATATATATATATATATATATATATACGTATATATATATATATATATATATATATATATATATATATATATATATATATATATATACGTATATATATATATATATATATATATATATATATATATATATATATATATATATATATATATATATATATATATATATATATATATATATATATATATATATATATAGTATGTATGGATTATTCTCCAAAAATATGTGTCACAAATTTGAGGCATTGCCTGGTAAAGCCGTCGCCAATTTGTTTGCTGTCGCTTACATTTGTTTGTTCAGAGTAGTAGTCAGGAAAACATTAGGAAGGATGTGAAAACAGGCTGGAAGCCAAGCAAAGTATTTGTTCCTCTTTTTTTTCTCTTAATTGTGTGCTCTTGCGGCATGTATGTTCAAACTCCCTGGAGATTCTTCACAAGGCGACATATAAAAAACGTGCAACATGGCAGAGATGAAAAGTAGAGTTTGACAGAGTATCTGAGCTGCCGAGACTTGGGTTTAGCACATGACAGTTGTTAACGATGCATCTAGACAATGCGCTTTAGCAGCGGAGATAGCTTGAACTTAAACATTTATCAATGAGCCAAACCTTTGTTGACAGTTCATGATAGATAACAGTGAACCTAATTGAGGAAATGTATCTAATGGGTAAAAGCTGGCATGCATGCAGGCCTCTGTCAGGAATGGTGTGGAAAAACATGGAAAAAACACAACATAAGAGAAAATAAATCAAGACTGTTTAAGGGTAATGGCAATAAAAAGACTGAGCCGTTCAGAAGAAGTAAACCAAATGATGTGAAAGAATGGGAGGTGAAAAAATTCAAATTTCCCAATCCAGCATAGTGTTTCAGCTGTCTGCATGTGTTTGCTCTTGTGACTGATGTGACGGATCGTGCTAGAGGGAAAAGCAGAAGCTACAGGCTAAAATATAATGGCCCTGTGCAGACAAATGTGAGCATGAACACTCGTGTCTGTGTATTGTGCAAAGCAAAAGGGATCCAAACCAAGCCAAAGGGAACTCAAAGAGCGACACAAATACAAAGTGACACACGGTGACTGTTAGCTCGTTTGAGTGTGTTCCAGTTGTAATGGGATAATGAATTTAGTGAGGTGTTCAACCCTTCATTTCATTGGGGAATGGTCAGGGCTACAAAGGCAACCTAAATTCTAATATTTCATGCATTGTATCCATTTTAATCTGGCATTTTTCCATCCTCTGGTTGGTTGGAGCAAAACTCAAACCACTTGCAGAACACATCTAGCAATCTGCAGAGATGAATACAGTGCATTCACTAATCTGAATCCCTAGTGAATATGATGTATTTCGTTTACATTTGCTGTTGCTACTTTACTAAATTTAGATTCTGAGCCGCCCCGGTGGATCACAGTCTGCTATATTGCTACCCCGTTTTATGAGTTGCAACAAAAGGAAACAAACTTCAACCTGAGTACGAAACAGAAAGGATTTTAAGAATCAGATGAACCTGAAGAAATTGAGCCTCTTTTGTATTAACGTTGCCAAATGAACACCTGGCTCAAAAACACCTTTAAATTAGAGTAATTTGTTATAACTTCATTTTCTCTCAATTGTCTCTCTCGTTTCTCTCTCCTTTCAATTATTCAATTTTGTCTTCTACTCAGAATTTTGCCTTTGGGCGAAAAAGTTCCAAGACATCAACAGTTTAAAATTAGCACCATTTTTCATTTGCTGACACTCAACAAACTCAATTGGCGCAGATGGAATATTATTGGTGAGAAAAACAGTGTGGGCAGAGGAATAGGTTATGTATGACAGCAATTGTTTTTTTTTTTAGAGGGGGGCGGGTATTTTTTGTGGTGTACGTACTTTATTTGAAACGTTGATACCACAAAGCTGGTGGCCACTTGTCACATTGCTCCTTTCTGTCACATGGTGAAAAGAGCATTCAGTGCTTCTTACTATCACTATAAGTCACTAGCATATATTGATGAACTATGGGGTATATATTATGAAAAATAATTTTCTGACAAACTATGTGAATATGCCATTTCACCCATGATGAGGTCATATACCACGTCACACCAGAATGTGTGATTTGTCGGCAGTATGAAAATGCACATATTCAAGTTGACGGATTTTGTGTGAAAGACATACTGGTAAATATGTAGCCTTTTTAGGCATCTCTTGCCATTTTTTAGGGTAACTTGAATGGCTCCTTGAGTCAATTCCAGTCAAGCAGAGAATCCAGACTGTCATAGATGCCCGGACAATATTTCGTTGGCTCTGATGTTCAGCTAATGGACAGATTTTCCCTTTACTCTCAACCATCAAGAACGTCAGATTTTTGTACTTTCCACATGGTAACTCGTGGTTTGGAGTTTAAGACCTTTCACATATGGAAAAAAAAATGCCATGCATACAAAATGGTTTGCAATGCTTTGGCTTGAAAGCTCAAATTTTTGTGTGGGCCTCTCGCTATGCTTAATTTATGACTAAAGTTTACAGACCTCTTGAGTTTGAAGTACATGTAGCCATATACAAGAAATACAAAAAGAAATACAAAAGTTGCCTTTTGTCATTTAGTGCAATCTTGGAATTTAATTAAAATTTACTGCATTATTTAAGCCAATTGTCCTGTTCATTTTGTTGCGTTCAATACTAACATACAGTATAGCTACTTATTTATTTAGAGCAAGTTTGAAGTTGAATTTGACTTCCTAGTTGCTCTGAAATATATGTATTCATGTTTTAAAAGATGGCGTATAATATAGTAAGGGTTTTTAGAGATTGGCATATGATCTATGTGTTTTTAGAGGTTATTTTTTTTTACAGACATGCTTACATAAAATGGAGTGATGTTGACTTCTATAAAAATGGATCTCAAAAGTACCATATTTAATGAACTGTCACAGTCCACCATTTCAGCCACCTCACTTCCAGCTTCACCACACCCGCTCAGCCCTCCTTCTAATCAGCCTCGAACACCAACACCTGCAACCATTTACCCGCTCAGTATAAAGCCCGGTCACTTCCCTCCACAACCCGCCAGATCGTCTCTATGCGCTACGCCGAGCTTTCCAGCAATTCCTCCTGCCAGCCTGCCTGTTGTCCGACCCTGTTCGCCCTTGACCTCC
This sequence comes from Hippichthys cyanospilos, assembly GCF_059441005.1. Classification (NCBI taxonomy): domain Eukaryota; kingdom Metazoa; phylum Chordata; class Actinopteri; order Syngnathiformes; family Syngnathidae; genus Hippichthys; species Hippichthys cyanospilos. The sequence continues at coordinate 4,352,249 of NC_142371.1, read as the reverse complement.
CGATTGCCTGCCGAATTGACTGGATCCTTGGTATTTCGACCTTGCCTGCCTCTGACCACCCGCTAGCCTGCCGTCTTTACCTGTATGCCCGAGCCCCCCTCCCGTCTCGCTCCCTTTGCCCGACTCCCAGCCAAACCCCAGCTCTCCCGACTCCAGAACCCCCCAGACGTCTGTGCCACGCTCCCGTCAGCTCCCACGACTACCCGCACCTTCTGTTCAATAAACACTCTGCCATTGCCCTTACCAGTGCGTGCGTGCTCTTGGGTCCTCCCTCGTCCCGCCGTAACATGAACAAATGTGATCCCCGAGGCTAGAATGCCTGCTCAAGTGGATTAACCCTTCAGAAATAAATATTTACAAACCAAACATTCCCTTTCATTTTCAATACAGATGTGTGTTGAGTTTATAAGCCATAAAAGCTGGGGGACCAGATCTAGAAATCATTGCGTATGTGCATGGCTGCCAAGGATACCAAGTGAAACAAACAGAAAGAAAAAGACAATAAAATGACTTTCCCTCTTAAAACGTGAAGGTGCCCATCACACAATTAAGTAGACTTGCAGCCTTAAAGCCATTATTCACAAAAGAAAAATGTGATCTGGACAAAGTCCAAACCTACAGAAGAGCTACGGAACTGTTGAAAATGCTTGGAAAAACATAGCTTAAGAATCAAAAAGCACTCTCAAGTGCACTTTTCAAAATTGGCTGTTTTAACATTTAAGACAACAAAGTTTGACTGGTGCCAATAGCCACACGAGCACTTTGTCTTTGATTAAGAACCACTTTGAATGATACTTTTACGTGGAAAGGGTAAGATTATGTGTTCCATGACCTACTCCTACTTTTTTATTCATTGTGGCATTGCGGATGAATCTGTGTGGGATGTGTATGTGTTGCTCTGATGATTACTGCGCGTGTGGTTGGAAGGTTTCTCTTAACCTTGAAGAAAACTACAAGTTCTATGTACTGATCCGACATGACACTTCTGTTATCCCAACACAAAATTGGCCCTCTCACTGCCTTTTCCTTGTTACACTGTCAATGAATAAAAGATGATGATTTTAATATGAAACGTTGGACAGCACAAGGTGAAGCAAGGTGCACATGTATATGTATTGTGTCGGAGCTTGGAAGCTGAAGTTTTTCGATTGAATGCATTCAGTTCAGACAGGCTGGTTTCTTGAAGAGGACAAGCAGAATTACCATTATCTAGAAATATCATCCATCGTAGCTCTTTATAGTGTAAGACGAAAGCCACTTACTTTAAACATATCAAAATGCTTGTCATGGTTAGAGGCGTGGCGACATGAGCCCTCCACCAACTGACTTCAGGCAAAAGGTAGACGACTCCCTGAAATGGTGACCTGTCAATCACAGATCCTATAGAGAGAAAGACAACAGTTCACACTCACATACACATTGTCACAGCATAGGCACAGATTAGTAAAATGACACTCATACATTTGAAATGAAATTTTTTTTTTAAATAAATGAAATTCACCAAAATATACGGTTTGGCCCTACACCAGCGATATATGTGTACGTGAGAGAGCTTGAGGTGAAATATACAAATAAAAATATATAATACTGGAGCATCATTTTTATGAATGAATGAATGAATGAATGAATGAATGCTTTATTTCGAACATGCGATTATACAAAACAACAAAAAAAATAAACAAACAAAAGAACAAACTAAAAACAGTTGCAACACCACTGACCTTCTCCACTTAATAGTTAATATGTATCTTTTCTGTGTATCCTGTTTTTTCTTTTTTTTTTATGAATACAATATAAATGCTTTAAAAGAAAAGACAGATGGGACGGGCACCACCTGACCTGTGATTCTAATCAAATAAAGCGTTATATAGAATCAAAAATAAATGAATAGATATTTAAAAATGATGTTGATTTGAAAAACTAACGTTGAAGTACGATGTTTCATTAGTTATGAACTGTAACACATCATGACTTCTTTATTGTATTTTGTATTCAAGCCATCATAAACAGAAACTGTTAAGGAATACATTCATTCAGTGTTCCCGATAAACGGTTGGTCATAAAATGTTGTCGCTGCCGGTGAAATATTGAATTGCTGTATATTATTTTGCACTTTACTCTTTTGACAGGTGAACTTAAGAGAAAATATTAGAAATAACATTTTTGTACACAAGCTCCAAGAGGATGGCGGTTTATTTGTCTGGTCTGACCTTCTCATTTAAGACCATCTCTCTTTGCAGCTCAAAGGGGAGCTCTTTTGGCATGTATTTTACCTCTGTGAACTCCACTGTATTCATTGAGGAGCCTGCCGACATCATACGTACAGAAACAATTTAATTCTATACTGAGCCATAATGAGAAATATTACTCATTTTACTTTCTGAATAAAAACAAAAGCTTAAGCTTGAGCTTAATTATCTTTGCAGGAAGAATGTTTGATACAGAAATCCAGTCTGCTCTCTTTTGACATTGGTGTGCCTAATATCTCAGATTGGATTCCATTCAATGCTTACCGGTTTCCTCAGGATGTGAACTCAGTGGTACCGTCTCGTCTCCGGTGAGGTAATAATACAGAGAACTTTCCTGAAATTAGGGAAACAAAAGTCAGTGATAACATCACAATATCTCTGACCCAAAGTGACCCTGTCTGAATCACCATTCCAGGTGTCTTATATATTTCTCTCCCACATAACACACAAATACAGGCATCCTTTTTTGTTGTTGTTGTTGTTGTCTCAGTGGTGCCTTGTTTTTATTGATTCACCTTTTGCACACTCTGAACAGTAAGTTCAATAGATTCTAATCGAATTTACGAAAAAGGGCACAGAACACAGTACTCACAATGGCTGTGTTTAGAGACAACTGAGCACACAAAAAGGTTTTTGGTATCATTTTAGAACGTGAGAGGTTTGCTTGTTTTCAGAACCACAAACTAAATACTGGTGGGGGAATTGTGGAAACTCAAAACGTGTCACAGTCATTGCATTGTCTCATAAGTGCAACTACATATTACGTATCTTCATGTGTAGCTTTATAAATATGATAAAGATTACTGTTTATACTAAAGTGAGAACGGCTTGGTGAAAGCGCGGTTAGCAAGACTGCATCACAGTTTAAAGTCCCTTGTTCAAATCCACCTCTAGGTTTCCTGTGCAGAGTTTGCATGTCCCTCCAGCGTGGGTTCTTTCCACGGTGTATTAGACATTCTTAACTGTCCTTAGGTGTAAGTGTTCGTTGCACTGAGTCCTGCGATTGGCTGGCAACCAGTGCAGGGTATTTACATAAACAATATACCTGTAGTCTTTGATAAATAAAGAAGAAATATTTTTATTTTCAAATAGCAATGCCGATTCCTTCAGCTATGAAAATATTCATGGTTGCTCATTGGAAAAAGAAAATAATAAATCCTCAGAAATCGATGCATGTTTTGAATACTAACTGCGAATTATTGATCTGTGTTCCATCAGCTTGAACAGCTAAAGGTTTCATTAGTTTATCTATCCATTTCCCCCCAGTATAGATGGATTCTCCTCTGCAAGATAGCATCACCCCTCAGCCACACCTTTTTTCCCTCCACTCATCTGTTTACTCAGCCCTTTCTCGCATTGGGATATTTTCTAAATTGCCTCCTGCTCCCATCATCCTTCCCCTTCCGCTCCTCAACTCTCTTCTTGTGCTTTTACCGCACCATAGCTCTCACTGATGTTTCTGCCCATCTAATGCAGAGTCCAGGGTGCACCAGGCTGTGGCGTTGATTTTCTCTCTCTGTTTTCATACTCATTAGTCTGGCTCACAGTTGAATGACTTGGCCTGCAGGGAGAGCCACACACCAGTCTTAACTATAAATATTTTACTGAAAAGAGACATCAAATACGATGCATGCTGAACTGATATTATAATGTTAAATATTTCAAATGCAAAGAACGATGATTACGCCTGTAACTGCAGTGAGCCCCCAATTACCGCCGGAGTCTCACATTGTTCTTGCGAGTAGTTTCTCAGGTACAGTCATCACCAATGACGTTTGTTGGTATGCATTCTCGTCCTAGGCTTACATGAAGGGTGTATTCTGTACTCGAAGTACCTTGAAGTGTCTGTGGCAGTCCTTTGGGGCTCATAGCTTTTTTGGGTGGAGCTCCGTAGTTACATCACTAACCATCGTTTGTTTTGTAGATTTGGTCATGTGACATTCCCAAGCTGAGACATTGGGCATTGAGATGATGTTTTCAGGCTGCCCCTTAAGATGGATAAAACAGATGCATTGTCTGCTTAATTCATATTTCACAATTGTGGTATTAATCAGAATATTGTAGTTAGACAAGTGGCCAACCCCAGGGGCCAGTGACTTTAGAGGTTCTGATGTAGACTGGATGTTTTAGGTACTTTACTCACCATCCCTCTTTATGGTTCTTTCTATTCTGTATGCTGAGTTTTCAAAGCACTGCATAGAGGGTGGATAGTGGAATCACAGGAGGGGAACGGCTTAGTGTTTGGGAAATTACAGCTGCACTTGATCGGTGTAACAGCAAGGTCAGACTGAGGTAAGTGCAAAGAAAAATAAAAACTAATATGGGGGTTGAGCAGAAAGTGATGGAAGAGAAACAAAGGCTATGAAGCTATAATATAAGATAAAACATATACAAGCGAAAAAGGAGTGACAGCTTTGAGTGATGAATGTGTCCAGAGGAAGAGGAGGAGGATGGTGAGAAAGCCAACAGAGGCGGCAGAGATGAGAGGGTCGTGTTGTTGTGAGCTGACAATTGCATCATGCTTCTGAGTCACAGCTTCATGTCGGAGCATTGGGGTATAGTCATGAAGGAAGGTAATTGGACGAAAACCTCCCCAAATCCATAGCAACAAAGCTCACCTTTTTGGGGCTTACTTCCTTTGCTACCTCAACCTGAGAAAACAATTGAACACCTCATAAATTCCGAAGATAAAGGACCACACTGTGGTCACAAAGGCTGAAAGTTCTTAATTGTTTGTATTTTGTGTTGTTGAATAATTAAACTATACCAAATAAATAACAAATATTAAACTGTAATCATACACCAAATATTTTACAGTAAATTCTAATGCATTAGTATCAAACTGTTTCCAGTTTTCTGGTTTCTCTTCTCAAAACACCTGATTCGAATGATTAGCTCATCAGCAAGCTCTACAGGACCTTTATTATCCTAATCCTTTGAATCTGGTGTGTTTGAGAGAGAGAAGCATGGAAAATGTGGCGGATACAGCCCCTCGAGGACTGGCGTTTGAGATCTATGCTCTAATGAGGGCATGTCCAAAGCAGGACCTCGATGGCCGCTCTACTGCATGTTTTGGAAGTTTCTGTCCTCCCAACTCACCTGATGCAAATGATCAGCTCATCAGAAAGCTCAGTGTAAGCCTGATAACAATCCTGATCATTCAAATTAGCTGCATTGGACGTCAGAAACATCAAAAACATGCAGGATAAAGGTCGTTAAGGATCGGGTTTGGACATGCATGCTTTAATGGAAAATGCTCATCTGTTTTCTGTGTTTGGTCATTCACAAGCCTAGCTGTGATTGGGTATTACCTGAGTCCTGAGCTGTGATGTCATTTTCAGGCAACAGCAAGTAAATGCAGAGGTGAGCATCTTACATTTTTTTGCTGGTCTATCAGTCGTTGGGGCACCACCCCTTTCGTCAACTTTGGGCTACCACTTCTTTGACACCGAACATTATAATTGTCAGACAACCACTGTCATCATCGCTCACTTCCGTCATCAACTCGACCTGTAAGCACACCCCACCTCGAAAAAAACCAAAACAACTTTGTTGATCTTCTAACACATATAATTGATCTAATGTCTATAAATGTACCATTGCACAGCACTTAAGATATGCAGGAGGAATTTGATCTACCGGTATATAATTTTAGTACAGGTGCTTCGAAACTTTTCCCCAATGCTGGTTCTTTGCTTGGACCTTGATAGAGCTTAAAGAGGACATCTACTGGTCATTAAGAGAAGTGCAGCAAAATCGTGTTGAGTCAATTTACTTTTTATTCTGCAGCATACCTTTTTAAAAGCACAATGCATTCCTAGGTTTGATGGATTGTTTTGGATTTGATTTTCTATGCACATTCCTATATGACTACACCAGATAATTGCACGTGTTTAGTCAACACAATAATAACATAAGTAGCACTAATGACAACTACTGAAAACGTAATCTTCTTTTGTAATATTTATTTGCAAACCAAAATAGTTCTTCACTTGTTGTGGTATGGGACATTTAAATGTTGCTACTACATTCAGATGTGCCCCTCAAAAAGAGATCGATGTCATTTGTCATGGGTTGTTTTATAAGGTTGTATCCACATGGCAGCTACTGTATCTTATGTTGCCATAATGACAGCACTTCTGTTGTGGTTTTTACTTGTTTTATGCCACGATTCTGGCATGGGGTAGTGAAAACCTCTCAAAGTACAAACTTAACTGTTTTGACATCATGATGCAGATGACTTACCAAATCTTAAACAAATATCCCTTCTAAGAAAAAATGAATACAGTCACATTCTTAGTAATAAAATGTACAAAACGCTTCTCCCTGACTTATTGGTACATCTGTTTGCCACACACTGAGGTATTTTAGCCACAAGGAAAGTTAACGTGAAAACTGCAGAGAAATGTATTCAATGTAGTCAAGCTAGATGAGCTTAGTGAATGGCATGTTGAAAACTGCTGGATTTTCCTGCTTTAATAAAAATTAAATAACAGCAATATTATTCAAAATACCAAGTATTGACAAGTGAGGGTATACATACATTGGTGTGGTAAATAATTTTTTTGCCTTGGTTCCCCCTTTCAGCTGCGTATCAAGGTTATCAAAATAGCACTCAAAATGCTTGCCGTAATTATGGATGTCAAATCTTAGCAATCAAATCCACGTAATGAGAGCTAACGAGACACTCACAAGGACATCAGGGTATTCAAAGGGGATGTGAGAGTGTATCAACCATTTTCTCAATTTACCTTGATTGATAAAAGAATAGAAGAAGGGCAAATAAAAGGTGGGTGCCATGACAACCTGAACTAGTCTCGCACATAGAAATAAAATAACAGCCTTGAAGTTGCATACATTAACATGATTTAGGCCAATGACGCCAGTAGCTGTGCAAATATCAATTTCAAGCTGCCTTTAAAGAGGCGGTAAGGACTTAATTGAGTTGTGAAGTATGACCTTATTTTCAGCCAATGTCATAAATACAACACATCTGCAGTCATATACTGTACTAAAATTCTTGAACATGTTGTTTGTGACTAAGATTTCACATTTTTTGTGACTGTTACTAAACTCCACTGATACACAGTAAATTTTTAGAGACTACTTTACTCTAAGAAGACCAAAGGTAAACATTTAACATTTTTTTTTTGCTGGTCCATCCTGTCATCGTTGGTCCATCCCTTTGTCAGCCAGAGATGACAGGCCCGTCTCATTAGGGTTACTACAGGATAAAATTCGGCTAATGCTATCCAGCTACAATTGATAGTGCGGAAAAACCCTGTTTTTAAAAAAATAGGCATGTATAGAAGAAGATAAGGCAAACAAGACACATTTATCGCCCGTTTGCAAAAAACCCAACTATGCCTTAAGGACTGGAATCGTGCCATTGAAACATATTTGACGTGGAATGCTCTAGAGTCTCGGCACGGCTCAGTTGTTTCAGCTTGCCTTTCTAATGACCCTCTTCCACAAAATCAAGTCAGAATTATGGAAAGATGTGTTGTTGAGGCGGTTCATTGCAGAAAGAAAACTCATCTTGCTGTACTGACGTGGAAGGGATGGATAGAGGACAGGGCTCCCTGTACTCAAAGTAAATTCAAAATGTGTGTAAATATTGACAAAAGAAAAAGAGTGTTGGTGTACCATCACATATGTTGAACATCAGAACTTTCTTGGCATTTGTAACCGCTTACATTTATGAAGTTGTGATCCTGTGGACTTGAATTCGTCATGTTTGCTGTTAGCTAGGTTTAAAAGATTAAGTTCATCAGTGCTATGCAAATATAGGCTATCGACACATTTGTAAAAATAACCCTCCCCCATGACATGCCTGCAACTGCCATGAATCTTCAAAAGTGGCCATGCCAATGAATAAGAAAGATTACAAACCAGGTGTACATCACAGCAACATGGCCACTAATGCACCGCATTGGTGATACAGGGTCGCCTCGGCAACAAAAGCAAGCCACTGCCTGTTTGGAAGCTATTATTTATTTATTTACGTAAAATGATTCAGTTGTCACTTTGGTATCTTTTAACAGCCTTTCCTGGAGCCTGGTTATCATCCGGTGCATCTTTGTAATCTTATAGTTTCTGCAAACAAATTAAAGGTTACTCCCTCTGCATTAAATAGCTTAGGTATTAATTCACTGTGTATTTTATAACAAACACAGCTCAGAATTAGAGTGGCACCAGACTGACCTGTGGTGGTAAGTGTCAACACCGCATAGTAATCAGTGTAGCCACTCTCCCCCATTGAATTGAGCGAACACTCAGTGGTTGCAGGGAGGAAATGCGTCCGCTTACAGGAAAAGTGCCTGACTGGCCCCAATGGTATTGGTGAGCCAAAAACACAAAAACACAAGCCTCTCTTTAATTGAGGGGGAGCCATAATCAAGCACACATCCTGTTTTGATGGTTCATCTTGTGCAGAATCTTTGGCGCCAACCACTGTTGAAGTTGGAGTCACTCCGCTTTGGCTGAACGTTTCGCAAGAAAGATGGATTGATCCGGGAAGAGAATTGTTTTTGATGAAACATCTTTCCCTCTGTATGACTCTAATAATATGACTTTGATGGTGTCGAAACTGACTTGGATGGCCCAAAATAGTCCAATAATTACATTTGTCGCCCTGGATCACATTTTCACGATATAAGGTTGTACCTTCCCACTGGCCCTCTATCTCGCTCTGAGGGCTGTTATGTGGAGACAGCAACTGACGCGCTCTAATAGAAATAGAAGGGGGTGAAAGTTATGAGCTATTTTCTTTCCTTTCCTTCATTTCTTCAATCAAATACTGTACACCGCTATATCCTGATATACTTTTCAAGTTTATTTGCTGGGTTGGCAATATGTTCTGGTCATTTCAACTCCACCAAGAGCATAGTATAAGTAAAAAGGCCATGTATTGATTGCAATGTGTTTGGGTTTGCATTGTAGATTAAGCTAAAATTACTTGGCACTTGGGTGCTGATTTGTATCAAGGTTGTGTATTGGTCTGACAAACGATTGCCTTTCTGTTATGCATGAAAATAGAAATGGGATTTTTTTTTTTTTTTTTTTACATTCTCTTACCATAGTGTTAATTTGTGTAGTGTAAACATAATTAGACACATAAACATAATTAGAATTGCTGTCATTACTACCAATAACCATAACGCTTTCAACATGATGACAATCCATTCACTGTCATCCATTTTACAGGGCTTTGATTACATACTGTATATAGCAAATAAATGAATAGACTGTCCTTTTAATGGGACAGAAAATTGCCTTTGCCTGGTCAGTAACGTTGTTTTCAAGTTTATATTTATAGTGGAGAAGCAACAGACCCCTCTCACCAATCCAGTTTGAAAACTTAATTGAAAAGTATACACCATTCACTACGGTATATTCAGATGCATTAAGTTAAAACAACAGCTTGTGTTTACTTCTGCTGTTTTTGGTTAAGTTGTGACATGTCTGGTATAAAATTTGTATTGTATTGTATTTGTATATATATATATATATATATATATATATATATATATATATATATATATATATATAATATATAGTCATTCCCCGGTTCTGATTAGCTGAAGATCATGTGATCGAGCCTGGTGAGATATATCTTCTTTTGCCGTCAGCTTTGTTACAGGTGTTGATCAGCACAGAAAGCATGCCATGCTTTTTTTTTTTTTTTTTTTTATTAATTCTAATCTGGAATTAAAACAAAATACCAATATCAGAATAGTAATGTTTTTATCTTAAGTAGTATGATATTCTTTTTGCTCTCAGGCCAGCATGTTTAAGTCGAATTGAGATCAGGGTGAAGCAATGTTGACAGGCAGTCATTCATCAGATTCTCTTAAGTGGTGCTGTATTTTAATGTCGGAAGATGTGATGAATGAGTGGTGAAATGATATCAGCCACGAATTATCAACAAGGTCAAAACTCGTCAGGGAGCCTTCAAAGCGTTTCGTGTTTATCTCACAGTTCATTCCAGAAGATTTGACAGAACATGTTTTTGCCAGCAAATGTTTTGTTTTTCTCAATGGCTTGCTTTATTATACCATTTGCTAGTTGGCTTTGTTAAAGCTTTGTCGTATGAAATGTTTTGGGAAGACAGGAGATGGCTTTTCAGAAAAAGAGGATCATTTGTCCGGTGTATCCCAGCAAGGATGACAATGGAATCGTTTAGCATTACCAGCATTTTTAACCAAGATAAAAGGAAACGAGTTTAGTCTCGATGAAGAGTGAGAAAAAGTGGATTACTTTGCATTTGGTGCGTGGGAAAGTATGAAGGGTGCTTTTAGGGGCAGAGGGAGAGACAGTCAAGGCAATGAGGAGCAACACAAGAGGATGATGCTCAGTCGACTTCTCTCTTGCTGCAGGCTGCATCCCGCTTTGCTGAATAAATAATTTCCACTATCAACTTCACTCATAAGATTCTAGAGCAAAGAGGTCAGCCTCATTTCGATCTTACCCCTTTGGAATGAAAAAAAAAACCCCAACAACATTCTCTCCCTCTCGCTCTCTCTTCTCAAATGATATGCTAGCATTTAAAATTTATCATAAACGCATGAGATTAATTATGTGTATTTACATCCCAGAGAAAATGAATGGCTGGGTAGGGGCAGCACCGGATCATACTTTATGAGCTTTGGAGTAAACATTAAACATGTCCAATGGTGGCTGCGGGCAGTAGTGTGCTGATAAAGGTGGTGCTGTAGGGATACCGTGACGACTCGCAGCTTGGGGCTATAAAAGTCGACGCACATATGGAGTGCAAAGTATATCAGAGGAGCATTATCGGAGAGGGGGTGAAGTAGTGCTGTGAGCTAAGTGATAAGGTAGAGATAGAACCATGGAATAAGTTTGTGAAAGCGTCGATGCTCAGAGGTAGCAATTCTCTTCACTTCACACTTGTGTAGCCTTCGTGGCCCTCCCACACTATTGTAAAGTTGCTGCAAAAGGCTGATAAAGCTCGGACAAAGCTCCACAGACAATTTTTTCCCCAAACGCTGCCGAAAAGGAATCAAAGAAAAAGTGTAACCTCCACTGTCAAATACGTGATATGTATAATCTATTCATGTTTTTGTATGTGCTGACCATTGGCTTTGATCATTTCATATCCATTTACGTCTGCATTAAGTGATTTATAACCAGCAGAGGGCAGAAAGACTCCAACACAATAGCCGCAGGATCTTATTGTTTCTTGGTTGTTTTAATAAAGAATATTTAATAAACAATCACCTGTTGGCAAGCTCATTTGAAAGCTCCGCTTCATGCTGATGTTATCATTGCTTTACTAGTGGTTTCCTTTTTAATAGACCGTTTTAAATTCAAGCTACCATAATTAACTTCTCCGAGGTTAATGTTTTCGAAAGTGCATTTCAATTTAAATTCTGGTACATTTTGTAAACAAAGCGATGGCCTCATTTTAACACTACATTACAACACAAAAGATGCATTAGCAATCACACCCTTCCTTTAAAGAACAATTTATTTTTAACACAAACTGAATCCATAATTCATCTGCTTAAAGTAATAATGCTATATTTTGTTTATTATTTGGTTAATATTTGAGCTGTCAAAATTAATTGATTAATCGATAACCAATCAATTCATTGACATTTATTTTTATTAATCGAGTAACCGTTTAGAGCCAATGGGTACCTTAAAATTGTTCGAATCTGAAAATTTGATTTTAGCCTCTCAACTGTAATTAGTAATTAATTTTTTGTACTCCATGACAACAGGCCAATTATCTTTGTTGTGGTGGGTGAGGTGGTGAAAGGTTATGGACCCAAATCAGGGAGGCCGGAGGCAAAGTGCATCCGAAAATAGTAATTTAATATAGAGATAAGATGAGTAAAAAAAACAAAACAAAAACAAAAACATTGAAGACTGTATACAAAGCAACAAAAATATTCAGAATTAAATTTATTATTAATAAGGCAGGAAAACACAGGAATAAAAAACACAAGGACTACGAGAAACTGACAGCAACCTCAAGATTAACAACACTTTGGCAATGAACTGACAAAAACTGAACGGAAACAGGAAACGGAATACACTCAAAACTGATGAGACAAACAAGCAACACCTGGGCATGACACAATAGAAACAGGGAACTGATTGGCAGACACCGATGGCCCACTGACTCAAGGGGAACAGAAACATGATCTAAGAACATGAACAAAAGACCAAACAAGCCAGAATGTGAAAAGAAAAAATCAAAACCCACCAAAAGCCCAGAAGAGAAAAAGAACAGAAAACCCCGATATCAACACAAACACAACATATACCACCAAGAACATAACGGTCTCTTATGTTTAATCGAAAGAAGACACTTGCAAACCTCTCCTTATATCAATTTGTTTGAATGATCAATGAAATATCACTCGAATAATTGATTCTAAAATTATTCAGTATGGGTAATCCTAGTTAGTATAAAGCGTACCAGTTAAAAAGTTTGAAAACAACTTCAAATTCTCAAAGATTAAGAGACCAAGAAATTCCAGCTATTAACTGGAAAATATACAGTTGTTAACTGAAAGTGATTCCAGGTCATAAAGCATCATTCACATTATTAAGCTGAATGATAAAACAACAAGATGTGCAAAACAAAAGTGCCTTCTTAGTTTGAATAACATTGTTAACTTGAACAAATAATACTTTTACACAGTCTATTTGACTTCAGTATAAATTTACAATGGAGGATTTTTTTTTTTTTTTTTTTTTCAAAATTCTGTCTGGTACTGTGTAAGCACATCTTTGCACATGCCTTGTCTGAGTGGAATAGCCATTTTATGAAAAACACAAACATTCACTTTAACAATGGCATAAAACTGACCAAGGCCAACACAAGACAAGGAACTCAGGTTGGATGGCAATGACCCATGCGATGTTGCTTTAACCACTTAGAGTGATTTCGAATATTGTCCAAGCGCTGTTTTGAGTGAAGGTTCTTTCACTTTGACTGTCAACATCCCTTCACTGTGTTCCCTTCGTAAGGTTGGATTGCACAGGCCAGAAGGCATGTCGCTTAGAAAGATACACAACACACAAAATAAGTGTGCATTCATCCACCCAGTTACATGATCTGATGTCTTGTAGGGGAAATAATCTAAGAAAAAGGTATATCCAAACTTTCTTGTGCCTAGCCTCCAACTTTTATTCCACTGGGGTGACACTGAGGTTCTCAGACACAAGTCTGTGAAACATTGTCCCTGCAGTGTGTCTGCCCTAAGGCTTCCTTCCGGGTTGGACATGCGTGGAACATGGCGTGTATGTAAAAGTTTTGTGCAGATTTTGCTGTACGAGACTTGTTCCTGTCCCTAAACTCGCTGCATGAGTGAGCCAAACGAAAAAAAATTCTGTAAAATGAGAGTCACTATTTGACTCATATACGCATTCACTATCATCAGCCTTCAACGTCAACCCTTCTGGTTGCATCATTTCAAACTTCATTATAGGTTTGCTATAAAATTCAATATGAAACCATGCATCAGAATATCTAAAGTGTTGAACCCCATTTTTGTACCTGTTACCATCAGTGTGCAATCTATTTCGGTGTGTGAATTTATCTGCGTTTTAGGACTTTAGTGAATAACGCCATTGGTTGTCATAGTTGTAAGAGCAGGAGAACTACAGTTTTAAACGTTTAAATATCCCATTTCATGTCCCAAAGATTAAGACCTGTATTGCGGAAACATAATTCATTCTTAGACAGATGTTTGCATATGTGTCAAAGAAACCTAAAGCGGTTTGTTAGACACATCAATATGGACAAGATTGGATCAATTCCACATTGCCAACCTTGAGTGAAAAATACAATAGCCCTTAAGCGTTTAAAAGGATGGATTGGACAAGTGGAGCCACAGTGATAAATTCAGTTACACGCATTAGGATAAAGAATTAAATGCAGAGAATACCGAACTGCTAAAGATTTCAATCACCAGAACAAAAAACTGTTTCTCTTGAATCCAGGTTGAACAAACGGATGGATTTTAATATCCAGAGTGCTAAAATAGACTTTTCAGAGGAGGTTGAAGCATGACCGCAGATATCGACTAGTCACTGGTATATGATCTGCACTGACGCATGCAGAAGGGGACTAACAGAGTGTGCAATGACATGGAGAGGTCTATGCAATGGTAAATTCACATTACAGAGAAGACCAGATTCATCATCCAGGGTCTCCTCTTGTTTGCATCTACTTGTCTTCTGGTGAAAGGCAGAATAAGAGGATATAAGTGAAAGATGGCATCTTCCTCAAGATATAAACCATCTATACGGACAGAGGACTTTTGGTGGGGAGGCTTCAGGATTTGAGATGGACACAGGAGAGGTATCAACAAGCTCAGTGGACAAAGAAAGATAACGTCACAAGCTGGAAAGCCACAGATAAAAATGGGTGGGGGTTTTTCAGGTAGGAAACTCAAAACCGCCGGAGGTTGGCAATGGGGGTTGGACTGGAAAAGGCAATCAGTAGATACAGAGCCCTCGCCACATTGATAAATGTGGCCTTTAGTCACGCGGCGATAATGAAAGCCATTTTTCTGGATTTGGGCTGAGTATGGTGCTGAGAAAGGTGGCGTAGAGGGATTGTTAGAGCCGGTAAAATATGTTGCATCTTTGCAATGAGAAAGGTCAGTGATAAATGCTGGGAATAGATGGGATAATAGAAAGGAAGACACATAACAAAATGGATTTTCAGGAGTGTATGAACATGTATGTGGAGCTCCCCAGCTATTTCCATGTGACGTCAGCTGTGATGGGGCTGACATCCATATCTGATATGTGGTCAGCCATTTCCTCTACGTTGTTATGCTTTAACGGGGGAGCATCTGAGGTTAAGAAAGAGGGACACGGCAAAATCACAATCAAAGGTTAACATGCCAACTTGGAACATATCATTTGCCGACCCATTAAACAGGTATGCTGCATTGCTGTAATTACTCTTGCACTCATTTCCGTCTGAATGTGTTCATAACCCTTCCCTAATTGGCCTCCGTGCTTTTGTTATCACGCCATTAACCTCTTTATATGTTGGAGCACCACAGATGCTTCTGCAGCTCAACTGAGAATTGGTCCTGTGACTCAAGAGGCCCCGTACTGACAGTACATTCACATTCCAACTGTGGCCCATTTCATTCTTTCATCCATCTATCTATCTAAATAATTCTCATTGCTCAAATCCTGCACGATCAACGTCTGCTCACTTCTTGTCTTTATTTGCCTCTATCCAAGAAGCACTTTATCTTTCCCGGGGGTGCCGTGTACTTGAAACAATAAGGCCATTAGCGCCTACTTGTCTCAACCTATGTTCACACTTGAAGAACAGTGCCAAGAAAAAGCTTGAGAGACACAAACCTCTGGGATGGTTAGCTCTTCCCATGTTGGTCTGCTAACAAAGGCCGACATTGTTAAGTGGGCTACATCGTCAGCCATAAAAGCTACTACAATTTTCCATACATAATGAATATCTACAACTGTCAGGTCCATCAGATAAGGATGGCAGAATCCATTAGTCTTGTACCATGGGCTTTGGTGAATTAGGCAGCCCTACATTTTCAACACTTGCATTATTTAATCATCACTACCGGGGCAGAGGGCCTCAGGCCTGAGGCGGCACCGGGAGCTTCAGTGGAGTGGCGCAACCTCGTACAGACCCCTAATGAGGGAATGTTTGCTTGGTACTGGCTAAAACGTCAGCGTTGTTTGGGTGGGTATGCCATGATGGGTCAAAAGCTTAAATAACATGACATTTGTTGCCTTCAAATGTGGGATACGGAAATGAAATCTCAAAAGCCCTTTCTTCGTAATAAGGATGTGAAATTTACATAAGATAGATGATGTTCTGTGGGGTCCTCATTTCAGATGTGAAGCAATGAGTAACTTCTAAAGCAGTGGCGTGTGACATGCCAGTACCTACACAGTAATGAAATTGGTGACGTTTTGTTCAGTGATTGCTAACCACATGCCGAGCGTCTCATGGCAACAAGTTTCACACTTGGTCATAAAGTCTTCCCCAAAGTTAACGTGAAGATGTTAGCTCTACTTATACAACTTCAACCACAGCAAATATTAGAAACATCAGCCCCAATATTTTGAATTTTATGAACACAATGCCTTCCTTTTGCGTTCATTACAGTCTAATCATCTTAAAAATAAAATCCAAAATGTTGCAGTGATTCTTCTTATCATTTCAGAGGATAACTAGCAAGTATCGTTCCTCCCACACACATAAGAACCATACCTGATGTTCTGATGCGACTCTTTTGTTGCAATGCAAGCATATTAGCATAAGTAGCAGCACGTGCGGTGGCGTGATCCTGGTCCACAAAATATAAAGGAGAAGAGCTAACAATATTGAGCTGGCCGGTCTATTTTCAAACAAAGACTCTCAGACTACTTCTTATATGTTTTTCATTCCATTTTGCTTAGTTTGGCACGATTAACTTGTGCTGTCAAGGAATGAAAATAAATATCTATATATATAAAAAAGAGAGCTTAAATTCACAATTCACAACCAAAAAAATCAGCAAAAATCCTCAATCATTTTTTAAAAAATTTAGATACAGTAATGTAAAGACCTACAAAAAAAGTAGCTTCAGTCTTTTAATTTCTTTGAGACGATCAACTGCAGTTCTAAACATTTCCTCTCTGCTTTTTTTGAGACTAAATCCAAAGGCTATCTGCAATCTTTCATTTCGACCATCAGGAGGAATGGTGCTGTGTTTTCTTTTATCAATGGCTAAATAATTACAAAATAACAATAAAACATTGTCTATTATCCGTCACAGATTTATTCAGACGTGGGAGGTTCTTGATTTTATTTTGGCAAAGAGCCTTGCAGTGGTGCGCTACATCAACATCTTTGTTGGTATCATGAGAGCCCTCAGTAATATGGTAGATATACTGCAACAAAGATTCAAGTGTAAGTGTTTCGAGTGTGAATTTATCAAACAACTGATGAACTAATGAGATATGTCCTGAAACATCTAAAACATTTCTGAAAGAGGCACAATGAATGCTTCACTGAATCTCATCATTTGTATAATTCAACTCTGATGTACTTTCCCGCCACATTTCTGTTGTCCAAAGAAGAATGGCCAAGCCAAAGAAAGTGTGCAGGCCTATTTTCCCTACAAAATGGACAGCGACACACTGAAGTCTTTCAAATTAAGTATTCATTCCACACTCACCAAACACATGCCCTTTGGCCAGTGGTCGCTGGCTACGTGACATCTAATCTTGCATTATTGATTGGGCAGAATCCCACGACATGCCAACAGTGGGCTTTGTGAGCGATACTTTAATTACCACAAAACTCACTAGCTAGTTTGTGGGTCCCTGTATTCAGGAAACTGTTATTTTATGGTAAGTATGATCGAGCTAACGGAGAAAAGTAGTGAGTACAGCTAAGCCCGCAGGAGGAAACGGGTTTAGAACCTTCGCTCTTGTATTCACCAAGATAGCAATCCTCATTTAGACTGCATACATTAGAGCCTTAATGAGAACCACATTTGGCAGGGTCCCATACTGACAATCCTGCCATGTTTTATTCAGACCCTAAATGGCAGCACTGAGTGCTCACTTGCTAGCTCAGCTCAACAAGGACCCGGTTTTATAGAACATCACCTCTGACCTGCTTCTTCCTGCTCTGCAGACAAACGCAAGGGGCCTCCTCTGGTTTGCCAGAGATGAGCAATGGGATGGTTGCCATGTCGTCCTTCACCACCTGGCTCTGTGTGGGCTGAACTTTGGCAGGTTTGAGACACACAGAGCGCCCGATTGACCCAGTGCTCATGCGGAGAGGCACGGATGGACAGACTGCCAGCCCACGTGGGGTCATGGCCAAGTATTGCATGAATTAAAGCTGCTGCGAAAGTAACTAAAAACAATCAACTGGTGGAAAGACAACATCCGACTAAAAGTTTCGGATCCAACCACGCGCACGCACATGGCTGATGAGAGTAGTGAAGAACGTGGGAGGTAGAGGGACAGGCATTAAAATGACTAGTGACAGTGCTGTGGTCAGACTGCTGTTTCCCACAAACACGCAGTGACATTCCTTCATGCTCATGCACGGTGCCGAGCTTTGA
The DNA here is from genome assembly GCF_059441005.1 of Hippichthys cyanospilos. Classification (NCBI taxonomy): domain Eukaryota; kingdom Metazoa; phylum Chordata; class Actinopteri; order Syngnathiformes; family Syngnathidae; genus Hippichthys; species Hippichthys cyanospilos. The sequence goes on along the minus strand of NC_142371.1, from coordinate 4,333,900 downwards.
AGCTGCGGCGTTGCTGCTGCCTGTGAAATGGCATCAAACACAAAAATGGCCATGCGGCAAAGCAAATGCACAATTAGGACACATTGCTGCAGCACATAGCAGACCCGCAAATCACAACAAAGGTTTGAAAGCAAAGCCAAAAAAAACATACACAGGAAAAAAGAATACCAGCAAAGCGGTTTACATCATTATGCATCGTTTGAGAAGCGTGCAAACTTCAACTATTGGTCAGAAGGCAAAACAAACCAAGGAGAGAAAAACAGAAGTGTTCGCTCTTCCCCTACAAAGCCCAATGAGCTGGAAGAACATGTTGGCCCCCTCATTTAACTGAGGAGTGGAATCTTGGCAAATGTCTCTTTTGCGATGCAGTGAGCTGAGATTCAGGGATTAAAAAAAAAACAAAAAAAAACGTGCTCTGATACACTACCATACTGAGCTTTCCTGTATCTCATTCAATGGGGGAAAGCAATTCCATCTCCAGGTAATATGTTCACCAGCAAGAGAGGGTTACCAATCGATCCTGCACATTTGTATGGTTAATAGATATATTTTTCTACTGTACGTGTGAGGTGACATTAAAGCATGAGAGATGCCCTCCAAGGAATTCAGGCCTCCTTTTCAAAATGCTATCAACCTATTTTTCTGAGAAGTAAAATGACTTCTACTCACAAATGCTAAATATCCAAACATGCATACTTTGAATTCATTGGCTCATTCTTCACATGTAGATAAACGATTCTATCAAACAATGAATGTCATGTTGGGATGTATGTTTTGTGTAATATTTGTTTCCCAGGTTTATTATGTTCAATGAAATACATTTTACTTTGCCAGGTGGAAATCTCCCAGTAAACAAAGTCAAAACAATGCCTTGCTGGAATGCCATTTCTTCTGAGCTCAAAACCAACCTCTTTTTTGAAGATTTTTTTTTTTTGAGGATTTTGAAGACCCTAACCAAGAAACTTCACTGCGTGGATGCTTGCCACCATATGATGACATTGCCAGCCTTTGCGTTTCTGCTTTGAGACAGCGACTCCAGAGACCTACGTTCTGCTGCCTATCATTTTAATCACTGCTGAAACACTGGGACCTTGAAATAAAGAGAAAGCAGTAACAAAGATTACATTCCGATCTGGATTTTTTTATTAGTCAGTTAAGTTGAGCTTCACGGTCACTCAGAATGAACTGTGAGCTTTCCGTAGGCTGCAAGGCTTCTTTGCTTCATTTGTGGCATTGCAAGTTAGCCAGCTTTGTTGTCGCTTGCACTTAGGATCAATACCAGCTCTCTGGTCGCAACTCTAAGAAAAGATGCCTGCATCACAGTGCATCTGTAACAAGCTTTCCCTCTGCAAACAAGAAGAACTTTTGAAAAACTAGCATGGACATACACAAAGGGTTGTTGGTTATGAGTGAACTAAACTTAAATATATTGAGAGTTTAGAAGGCTCCGAAGGGAAACCAGACAAAATTAACCTTGGTCCTTGAGTGGTCTAGTTCACTGACTACCTTCACGCTGCAGGGCTTAATGCTCAATTCAGATTTTGTTGTGAAATCATATTTTTTCGTGAGATCGTTCACATTTCTAAAATACTGTGATCTGTATGCGACGTGTGTGAACGCTAAACAGATCTTGCATGCACATTGGGGGACATTGTGATGTCACATACAGCAGATGTGCTTAAAGTTAAGTGTTTACGGATGTATCTCAATGAACGGCCGAATGGATTATTTGCCGATGGAAGCAGAAAATTGAGGAGCGGAAGGTTGAGGTTTTCTGCCATGACATTTTTTGTAGTACCACTAACATTTCGCCCACTCCAAGAGACAGAGAAACTAAATACAGCTTCCTCTTCCTCCATTGAGTTACGGTATCTCCGCCTCTTCCGCTGTTGTTTTGTTTTTTCCAACCCGCTCTTGCCTTTTTGAGTGCAGAATTGTGACGTTTGTTGCTTGTTTGGTACATGTGGGTCAGATGAATGTGGCCTAGCTGTTGACTGGGGTTGCATAACAAAGATCGGATATTGATCGAATTCTCGGCCACATACCCAAGTGGCCTGGATCGCATGTGAAAAATCGGATCTGTGTTGTTCACGATGCCATTAAAAGATCAAATAAAGGTTGCATCGGGACAAAAAAAAATGGAATTGGTTCATTGTAACGTGTGTATTAGGTAAGGAAGTGTACATTGTTTGTATTCATTCTCTGTTCATCACAATTACACCTGCAAATTTGGAGAATTGCTGTGTCAAAAATACTGTGCTTATATAGATTAAAAAATGCTCTTTTATAATGTACACAGAGAGCTGTTTATTTAACAGTATGTTTATTGCCCAGTCCTTCTCGAAGGAGGCCCCGTGGGTCATGCTGGATATCCCACCATTGTCTCCCTGCACGACTAAATCGTACATGGCAGGTCAGGCAGCAGACTTTTTCTATTTCTCCTAGAAGCGAGACACAACAACACAATACACCGTAAGCCCGTCTTGGCGAATACAAATGGCAAATTAACTAGGGTATAATCACAAATGCTTTGCATGAGCTCTTGCAAATCAGAATATTAAACTCCTCTTTTGTACACTTGAATATATTGTGCAAAGCATCATTTTGCTCTGTTAGTGGCCATGGCAGTGCAGCACATCTAGATATTAAGGGTCTTATTTGGGTGATTACCGAGAAAGTCACAGTCAAGAAAGACTAATCCAGACACTGTGAAGAAACGTCAGTCTTAATTAACCTCAAACTGTTTCAGATGCATTAGCGCTCACACGACAGAACACCGAGTACCTTGTGTAAGATCAAACGAGGATGCGGCTGCCAGACAAATAAGAGCCTGGTTAATAATGCTCATCGTCTGTGTCAGCTTTTATTCACTTTGATCTTATTAACATTTGCAAAAGACGAGGTGAGGAGAGACACACTTGCCTCTTTGGAATCAGCTGCTGATTCAGTGTGAAAGTGCACCGCCCATGGTCACAACCACTTCTTTTAACAATAGCATCTTATCAGAGGTTATTTTCCAAATATTGCTGGGTGTGAAAGTTGGTTTGACTGAAAGCCAATGTGTGTGCTCAGATCAAATAATAAAAACATACTCTTCCTCAAACTGACAAGCTCAATTCTCAGTATAAGGAACCTCTCATGCTGATAAATATAAATGGGAGAAAATGAGAAAAAGATACATTTTCTGAAAAACTTTCAATGGAATACTTTTTTTGCATTATTTTATTTGTTTAAATAGTGCAATCAGGTTATTCGATGAATTTTGAATTGAGTAAAGGAAAATGAGCCACCAGTCCTTTCAGGTCTCAGATGATTTAATAGAGTCCTTTCAGAGACTATTTCAGCAAACTTATTCTTGTAAATGTTCATATAGAACTATTCAAATCCCATGTTTAGGTCAAATGATCCATTTCAAATTCAGAGCTTGTGGTGGAATTCACCAAGAGTGGCACAGCAACTCAAACACAAGTTTTGGTCCTCAATGATTTCCTCGATTCAGGACAATTGAATAAAAACAGCTCATCACAAAGGAGGCACAATGAGCAAGACAACTACGAGCGGCTGCTAGTTTTTTTCACAAGGTTATCAATGAGGTATGCAAAAAATCAGCTTCATTTCAATCGCAGCGGGAGTTAGTGTGAAATGGCTGCAGGCAATGTGCTGCACCTGTATGTAGCCTCAAGAGGGATTTGAACAAATGTTGAGACTGGGTCATATATGTGAATCTTATTGTCTATATAGCAAATACGGTGCAATTCTGAATGCTGCACATAAAAAGTGCAGAAAGGGTGTTACATGGTTCACAAGTAAGACGGTCTTTGCCCTAAAGCAAACTTGAAAATTCTCGACATCATTGCGTACCATGAACACAGCATCTCAAATCAAAGTATTTACATGAAATAGGTGCACCACTGAAATCTGATTTCAGGCTGCGACTTGGACTCTCTGGCTCTGTAGTGGAAATAGGTGTTAGGCTCAGTGCGCCAAGACTGCTGAATATTAATTCTGTGTTTGTTCTATTATAGCTGAAACAAACATTTTCTATTCAGAGAGAAAAGCATTATCTATTAACCATAGGAGTTGCAGTCACAAAAAGTGCGGGCTTTATCGCCTCGGGACTGTACACTGAAGCAATTCAGCGAAATTAGCATAGCTGCCATGAAAGTGTATGCAATGACACTAATCTGGAGGCAATTGTGAAAAATGTCGAATAATCATTAGTTTCAATAATGATGTTGGTAAAAGAATTTATGCTGGGACTGCAGAAGACTTTATTTTGGAGTTACGACTAATTGTAACACTCCTCTCAGCTATTAATGTTAATACTCAACGAGCCTTTAATTTTTGCGACGTATATGTTCCAGACGTGTCCCCTAGAGGTGAAAACACACAATATAAGTGACGTTGAAACAATTCAACTTGATAAACACAAATATTACTTAAAATGTATTTGCACACAAAAAAATGAAAGCATAAAATGCATGGGGTAAACAAAACTGTTGTTGATGTATACATACCTATGCCACCCTGGTGAGGTGGTCTTGGTATGTCCCACCTCAGGAAAGGCCCCGGGACAACCAAGGTCACACTCAAGAGAATATTTTTCTCAGCTGTCCTGGGAACGGCTGGAGGTATTCCCAGAGGAGCGGGACGAAACGACCGGGGAGAGGAGTTCTGGGCTGAAGTTGCTGTCCCCGCGATCCTGGAATACAACAGTAGAAAATGGATGGATGGATAAAACAAAACATTCAGTCTTTGAAAGCTGTTCTTTTTTAACATTTATACCCATCAAATTTTGATTTAACTTGTATGTGTAGAATATTTTAATAGAAACATTTAAAGGACCAGCATCATACAAACCTTTTGGAGCTTTTAACCATGTTGCAAGGTTATTTCCTCATCAAAAACACCTAATGTGGTGTTTTCAATCATTGCCACACTCTTAGTAGCAGCTCCACCTGGTCAGAAAAAAACAAAGGGGTCCTCACAGTGTCGTTAATTGCGTTCCGCGCCTGTAACGTCGATGCAGAATAACCACACGCTCACATATCATGAAAAGGCAGCAGTAGCCACATGATTAAAGCAAGAGTTTATGGGAGCCAGACATCTTACTTAGGGGTCAGAAATACAGCCCCCAAAATAACTCATATTTCATAAGAATTTAATTGCCATTATGCCAAAGGTGATGAATATTCATATACATAATAGTTAACTGTAGAAAGATTCATAATAGCATACAGGCCTCTCGAGCCTTACGAACATCTGTACTTGTTGTACATCATTTAGAAAAAGTGGTCAGTGAATACTAAGCCGCAGCACTATGTTAGCACCTGCAAGGTGGTGATGATTCCTACTGGCCCAAGAGCATCTGTAGCATTATGTACTGCCTGCACGTTGCCTTGCAATCAGGTGTTTAGGTTATGTGTACGCTGCAATTCATCATAATCAGAATGGTTGTTGTATGCATGTAGGTGGTGGCTATTGTCTGTGTGCTTGAACAGCTGAAACAGTTTATTGTACTGTGTGGTGATTGGTTAACCATATTGAGACCTTCACAAGACAGCATTGCCCTTCTCTGCCTCTTGGTTGCCCAGCTTTCCACTGGGTGCCGGTGCTGGGAATGCTTGGGCCGTAGGGCCGAGAGAAGTGGCCGGTGCGGACTAATCTGCTGTGTGGATGCACATCAAGGAGGGGTTACAGCGAAGAGCGACAGCATATATTGTATGCACACGGAGTCCTTTCCGCAGATCACCCCAGGCAACCTGCTGTGTCAGGGTCAGTGCACTGCCCGGGCCGACGGCTTGCCGGCGACGACCATAAATTCTGTGGATTGAAATTCCAAGTAAGAACTGGTTTAGTAAGTTTAACAAGTGCAAACTCAAATCAAAGCGTGTGGCCGTACACGAAAGGAGAAACAACTCTGCTTTAATCTCGACTTAATCCACTTTACAGAACTCAACATCTCACTCAGACCACTTTGGTAATGTCTGTATGTTCTTGTTTCTTTCTTTTCTCTCGAACGTCGACCGCTTTGATGTACGTGTGAACAGCATTAACTCCTGCCCGTACTTGGTGAACAACTCAACAACACTTGCCCACCCAGGACGAGCTGAGCTGGCCAAGAACATGCCTGACATAAATTAGTGCACCAAAAGAGTCCTTAGCTTTAGAATGTAGAACAACAATAACAATAGTGAGTCAACACACAAATACCCAGATAATATTTAGCTTATAGCAGAATCAGCTGCAGCACATGGACATACGTATAAGGTGACATAAAGTCGACTTAGACCACGGGCGTCAAACTCAAGGCCCGGGGACTAAATCTGGCCTGCCGTATCATTTTATGTGGCCCACGAAATGCTGATTTGACTTTAAGTTTCTGGCCAAAATCCTAAACTTGCAAGTTGTCTTCAACTTTTAAAAATTTGGGGCGAAAAAACAAGCATTTTCTTGTTCCCAAACGAATATTTGGAATCAAAATCAAATGGAAGAACCAGAATCAGAATCGTCCAAATTTAAATCGATGCCCAACAGTAGTTGTGCCTGAGTGACCTTGACTCACATGTTCGTCTGAATTCAGACACACGAAAAAAGAGAAACATAAGCGTGATACGTGATGAGGACCGTAACACTCAATGTTATAGTGCAGAAGGTACAGACAATTTGATGCACCTGTATCCCAAGTTTATAAAGTAAAAAGATTCTTATTGCTAGCATGACCTTATTCACAAAACTATTAGCAGATGGTGCTTATGCTTTGTCATGGTTCATTGAAGAGTGAGTCGAGGATTTCCATGACGAAACACACACAAACCAACCAAGAATTAAAGAATTGTTTCTGCTTTTACGTCACTTTCATCCCGACCCCAAATGATTGGAGGCTGAGTTGGTGTCGTGTCATCAAGGAAACTAACACGTAAATGTAGGGTAAACAAGGTTAGAAGAGAACTGAAGCGAAAGTAAGGTGAGGGAAATAAGAAATCAGTGGGAGTGCTGAAAGATGTGCTCCTCAATGGATAGAAAAGACGAGAATGCTCTACTATGGCAGCACTCCTTGCAATTGAGTAGGAAGTGTCCCTATTTGCTGAGACAGCGCCAATAAATTGGACACATTGAACATGACTGCGGATAAGAAGTACAGATCTGATGAAAGAATTAAAGGAGCCGTGAGATGGATCTAGTCCATGAAGATAAATAACAAATGCTCAAATAGTTACTACGACAGCAAGTACAAATAGATTACACTCCTCTTTGAATAAAATATATGCAGTCAAATAAATTAAAGGAGGGCAGCCATTTATTATCGCTGTAATCAGTTTCCGAGCGCGCACTGCAGACTGGACCAACAAGACAAATTGCACATTGCGAACAATCAGGGCGGCTGAAATGGCCAACACTCTTGCTATGATGGGCTGGCGTTCTCAATGCACCTGCGGCCCAGCCAGCTTTGCAAAATTAGCACTTAGGACAAAGCCATTTTTCCAAGGAAAGCGAGTAACAATATTTAGAGGGTGGGAACAGTGCCCAGAGAAACTGGGAAAGGATAAAACACGAACAATAGCAACGACAGGAAAGAATCAAAGATGGAGGACAGTGCAAAAGGTGTCAGCAGTTGTGATCCAGTCGATATGTTGTTCAAGATTTCTGCGGCTGTTGAAAAAAGCTTTTGATCTTTCTTGTAGGGTTGGCGTAATCTCGTCACAGCTTGCAGACAGAAGCATCAAATCCAATACACTTGACAATTAATGTTGTTAGTTTGGCAGCGCAGTGGACCACCTTAAGAACAGGCAGCTGCTGATGTACAAATGCATGCACACACACACACAGGGGTTGAGGGCGGAGCTCAGGATGGACACACAGTCACACTTTTTTAGCACTCAACTGATACGACTTTAAATGCTGTTTTTGCAAAAACAAGAATGATCAATTCATAGACAAAGTCAATGGATAGGACATTTGTGTTGTTCTACAATTCAAAAAAAGAGCCACCCAAGGCAGTGCCACTTCAGTCCAAATGCAAATTATTATTATTTTGTTATGTGATAACTCACCATGTTTGCCTCAGCTTCCAGTTTTTGACAGGGTTAGTCTGTGGTTTCAGATTTGATGATGTACTGTACTTTAGTTAAATATTCATCTACTATATCCCATATTCATCTACTATGACCCATGATGCCCAAATGGTACAAATGTACAACAAAACAAAAGTTCTATAATTGTTGTCAAAGTTTATAGAAATATAAAATAAATAATATGAAAAACACGCAAGATACCAGCCGTCGAGGACTGGAGTTTGACACCTATGACTTACATGAAAATAGCGACCGATAACAGTTGAAAACACCATCATGTGACCCTCTACCTCAAAGCCACAGAACAGAAGCTATGTTCATTGCCAACACAGTAATACGTTTAAGCAACATGGCTGAACATGCTCTTCGTTACACAAGTAGAAACAGAAAAATAATCAAACTTTGACAGATAATGCCTGAAGAGATGAAATCTAAGCTTAATGGGATCTTTAAAGTTGCTTTGGAGTTACAGGCTAAATTATTATATTTTTGCCCAATTTCATCTATTGGAATGTCAAACCTCATAACATCACCCGAGAGCTCAAATCTCGGGTGATGTCCTTACCTGCAATTGGAATAGACTTTCAACGTTTCCTGAAAGTTAAATGTCAATATCTTTCGCCAAGTGCTTGTTGCTAAGCACACTTGAAACATGTATGCACCAAAACCTCAAACATCTTATTCTTAAAACTAGGCATTTCAACCTGACAACATTCAAGCTTGTGTAACATAATTAATTTTTGATTTATATATAGGTTCCTAAACACTTATGTCGGGACCATTTAAAAAAAAAAAGAACCCCGAATGCTCAAAATTCATATTTGATTTTTAATCCCTTAGTTCTTCTTGAATTTTACTTATTTTTCTTAAACTTAGAAATTGAACAACTTTAATGATTTTATCCTTTCGGCTCTGTGGGAACAGTTTGTTGAAGGCCCTTATTTTTTCCAGCACTGTGCTCTGGTGTATAAAGCAAGAGCAATCAAGCATATTCAAGTTGTACCTGAGAGCCCTGACCCACAATATATTGACATTTTCTGAGGCGTGAACAGTGTCATTCTTTGCACATATCACTCCCAGTCTTCCACTTGCAGGATGCAGGTGAGAATCTGCCTTCAAGTTGAATGTGTTTTCTCACATTTTCCAGACAACAGGGTACGTAAGGCCCAATACTCCAAGGCATTCTATTGAATTGGGGCTGCTGCAGCGTTCAATTGTTGTTAAACAACTCGTTTACAAACACACACACTTACAGCCCAAATTCATTGTCTTTCGTTGACATAGCTGAGATAGGCAAGGAATATTTAATTGGGTTTCTTTTCAGAAATAGGATGTGCTTTAAAGACGCATTATGTAGATTTACGGCTTGCCATTTACTGTCGTTATGTGAATGCAGCTCTACTATGGTGTCTTTGAGAGACCATATGTTGGAAGCATATGCCAAGTGAGCGAGAGAGCAAACAAATACAAATACAATTTGTATTTTTGTGTTTCCGTGCACAATGGAATGCTATCTACAAAACTTGGGCAAAAATGTCAACACCGATTAGTTACCCCGGACATAATCAAGGAGGCCACAGTTGGAAGTGAAGAGTCCATCAGCCCCGACATATGATGACTAATAAAAGCACCGCACAGTATGGACTCCAAAATCCAACACTTCTAAAAGCAAACAACTCTTACCAGTCAAAATGAAGAAGAGAATGCAGGACAGTGATCTAGGAATATGAGGTTTGACAACAGGTGACAACACAGCGCATGCAGTGAGCTATCGGCAATACAAGGATTCTACAGCTGCTACATTTCCAGCGTTCTAGGCCATCATTTACAAGAACACAGAAGCAATAATATTTATTTCGGGATAATTTTGAGTATGTAAGTTTACCTAAGTGTTGTTTAAGTTCAAAACACAGTTCATGTTTGGGTAAAATAAACATATATACAAATATATATACAATATATATATATATATATATATATATATATATATATATATATATATATATATATATATATATATATATATATATATATATATATATATACAAATACTGTGTGTAAATTGCAATAAATAAATAAATAAGCCATACACCACAGCTAACGCAAGCTGTGTGGTTTTTGTTAAACAATTCAGTAAGAGGAAATATCTCAAGTTCAGCTAAAAAATGAACCTTCTATGTTTACATTTGCACACTTCATTGTACATTTTCTTTCAGTCTGCTCAAAAGTAGTATGCAAAATAATAGCATGAAACTTTGTGCAGCATCTCTAAATTAATATATTCATATTGCAATATTTTATCTAGTCATTCGTGGTATGTGTTACGACTTCTCTCTTCTCATCAAAGCCTTTCACCTTTTTCCCTCTTGTTGGCAAGTTCCCAGAATGAGCTTTTTCAGCAAATTGGACCTTTATTTTATTTTATTTTATTTTATTTTTTTTAAAGAAAGTTTTGAAGAGGTGCATACGGCAAGGGCCATGCAGAGAGTCCTCATTAATCTAGCAAAACATGTTTTAACGCTATGGGAGGAAGTTGATGCCTTCAAGGCATATTGTGGATTATTTTTATTCTGAGCCTGGTGTACTTTTTCACTTGATACCTTCTGTTTGAAATTGCACCTCATTGCCTAGCACAGCCATCACACATTACCCACTGCTGTGTACGCGCCGTGTGAATATGAAAAAGAAGCAGAATCAATATTGCTTAAGACTTTGGCTGCAGTAGCGCCGAACAATGTTGCGCATCCTCGGGACCAGTGTTATCTCAGGATATGACACCAAGTTATTATCTTCGACACAGAGGAGACACGCAGGATTAAAGCAATCTCTGGCCCTGTTTAATGTAAAGGCACCTGGCGAACATGCGAGGATCGGATTTGTCTCCCCACTGGAATGTAATTTTGTGCCTTTGACAGCAGCTAATTCAATCGCACAGTGCCAAGTAACAGTGCGCCCAAATTCATTGTGCTCACTCTAAGCGAATGTGAAAATAGGAGCTGGGTGGAAAAGAAGGCAAACGGGAGACAAAGATAGACTTGGAGTGTAGAGGCTGGTGAGGAGAATGAGTCTGGCAGGCGGATGAACACATACGTAACTTCGGCGTGCGTGTTCGCGAGCTTATCCTTTGAGCCAGATATGGAGGAAAACGGTGCACCTGTCAGCTCCGCTCCATCTAAAAGACACAATGGAGTATAGATACACAAATCGTGTTTACACGCGCTTACATGGGGTTGGTGTGTGTTCAAGTGGCATATTGTAACAGGATTTAAAACAAAACCGCACCTCAGTCCGCCATACAAGACTCCATTCATGTGTAGATTGTGGTTGCTGACTCCAGACCCATCCATAAAAAGTGACATATTCTTCCATGTCTCCAGTCACAGCAGATATGTAGTTGCGTACTTTTTTGGCTGCCCAGATCTTCTCGTTGGTGTTTTAGTGTTAGTTTTGCATCTTCTGGGGTTGCTGCCAAGACTACTTTCCACCAAAACGCTCTTGAGTGTGCAACAGGCATTTTGCATTATAAGGCGCAGTCGCAACAGGTCTATTTTGGGAAATTTCCGCCTCTGTTAAAGGGCGCATCCGATTATAAGGGACTTTACTGCACAATAAAGGAAACAAACCAGTGGAGCAAATGAGTCGAACTTTGATCAACTTCAAGTCAACATTCATAAATAAAAATAAATCAAAATGAATGATTGATTTGTTATTTTTTGATCGTATGATTCGACGCATGGGCCCCAGCCCAATGGAAATCTGCTGTATAGCAAGACCATTCTAAAAAAGTCATCATTGTTTTATGGACAGGTGCAATAACTACTGTAATCGGTTAATCAACAATGACTCAATTACCAAATTAATCGGGTAGAAACCTAAAAATTGTTCAAAAGCTCGCAATTGAATTTGCCCAACTTTAAATATTTTCAGCTTATTTTAGTCCTCTATAAAGCATGAAAAACATTTTGACACTTCTGTTTTACTTAGGAAAAAAATATCAACATTTTTGACAATTTTCTGACATTACAGATCAAACAGTAACCAAATCATAAAAAAAAACAACAACAACAACAACATTTTTTTGCAAAGTCAATTTGAAAAAAAAAACAATTTTTTTGGACAGAGATGAAAGTTAGAACATTTTGTCAAAAATACGATGAATCAATTAATCAGAATAATCAAGGTGAATCGATTATTAGAATAATCATTAGTTCCCATCTAGTATTACCTCTTGTACATGCTTCAAACTCATTTGAACATTTTTTTATTCATACACAACTTAACTAAACATATTCAAAACCTATTTGAAAAATACACCAAAAACTGCAAAGTAAAGCACGATGTATAAGAATGACTTTAAAGCAGTGATAATGTCCTGCGTACTGTGAACAACTTTCAACGGCAGTAATCCCATGGGCATGAACTTTTTATATCTAGTTGTTATGTTGAGGGGGAACAGAAAAGCGTACTCAATATAATGGCTGTATAAATCCATCCTTCCCGGTGCATATCCAGGAGTTTTATTCTCTCCTGAATGGTCAGGAGCTTCCTCTGGCGCTGAGGCTCACTACCGGAAACCTTTGAAGATGCAGGATGCTTGGCGGCAGATGAATGGCTTTAAACAAAGTGGAAAAGTGTTCCATCTGAAAATGTGTGATGTCACCAGTGGCCAGGGACAGACACCTATGAGTGTGTTATTTACACATGTAAAGCAACTCTGTACTAAGTACCAGAAAACAACACACTGTCAGTGTAAGAGGTGCGACTCGGAGATGTAAAGGGCAAGATTGAGTATGAGAACGCTGTAGAGTGGCTTTGGACTTCGGACTTGCAATGTGTTCACTGCACATCCGGCGTATAGCCAGTCAAAATTGGAAATTCCAGTGTTCAGGTTAATACTTCCTACACAGCGTCTGCACCTTTCTTTTTTCTTCGATTAAAAAAAGACGTGGAAAAAAAGTCGTTTCTGAACTCGCGTTTCATCCTCCTTGAAGTTTTTTTTATGGTAAAATAATCAGGTTGTAACCCACAGAAGACTCGGAATTGAATTATTGGGCAGTCTCTATTCAAGCTGTCTGGGTGACCATGTCTGCTACCTCTAAAGCTATTGAAAGGGCTTTTACAAAGTGTCATTTCTTCCACCGACATTGCATCAATGGCGACACAGGTGACAATATATTTCTTTTCTCCCACCCACGGTGTTGCCATGTCGGCTTCAAAGTAAGGCTCGGATGTAGCAAATGCATAATATCAACAAGTGAGCTGTTTGCCATCAGAGCATCCAGAAAGTAGATATAGAATTTTACGGTTTATGGGACAACCTAATTCCAAAATTAATTCAATTTGTATTCCTAAACATCGCTGGGAGCTTTAAAAATGGCTGTGCATGGACAATCCTCATTCAACCCGATGGACTTTGATATTATAGGTGCTGCAAATAGAAATAGCCAAAACTGCCCAAGAGATTCTGGCATCATATTAGGAGTTGAGACCGTTATTGGTGACACAAGTTCTTAAACCCATTGGTGGACCCTGGGGGCCAGCAAGGCCTTCTTCTTCTCTACACATACTCAAATTTATTCATTAATACATCTGAATAGAATGATTCTCACTGGTCTGTTCTCTCTAAGACATATCCGCTTTTTATGCAGTGTTTCTAGTGCTATATATTTGAAAAGTTGGGATTTTTTTTTTTAATGCAATCTTATTTCAGCTATAGTTATTGTTGCCAGGTTCCCTGAAATCGGACAGAGCCTTCAGAATGAAAAAAGAATGACCCTGCCCACTGTAAGTGAATGGGCACAGCCTGTTCAGTTTTCGTCAACGCCTCTCTTTTTCTCCTGAGTGTGCGCATGTAAAATTCAGAAAGATGCTTACTTGTAGTGGTTTTTAAGCTCCACAATCTCTATTGTATGCTTTATTGCAATCTCTAATCTGTATTGTTTCAGTTTAAGTGTCTTTTTGCCATTTTCTGCGAAAAAATTTCCATGATCAGAAATGTGATGCATACCTTGAAAAATTTGTGTTAAACTTCCAGCCATGGTTGACTGATAGATCCATCCATCCATCCATCCATCCATCCATCCATCCATCCATCCATCCATCCATCCATCCATCCATCCATCCATCCATTCATCAGCCATACCTATTCATCTATGCTTCCAGCCATCTCTACCACTTATTTCTCTTTTTTTGTTGTTGAAAATGTTGTTGTTACAATAATTAAACCAGGAAACAGACTTTGAGGTGCATGTAATAAGTGTGATTTACCTGACTTTTATACTGAGTTGTAGCTCAAATAGACTGGAAGTTACTTGGGATGTCACCCTGCAGGATGATTTAATGAGGATGAAAAACATTTTCATTTTACTATTTTCCTCGAGCTTCAAAACTGGCAACGATATATTCATATAATCTATTGATCAATGTGATAGGCCTGGCAACCAGTCCGGGGTCTACAACCTTACACCAACTCTCGCCTTAAGCCAGTTCAACCATGCTCATACTGCAATGAAGACAGGCACTGAAGAGATGGATGCGATCTATTGATCCAAAATAAAAGGGTAACCGCGGAATATGTTCTTCGGTGCATTACTTTTCATACAACGCCATCTTAACTGGGGCTTAAATGAATTGCCCTAGTGAGATTTACATTCTGTTCAAGTTAGAATGCAAATTGTGAACAAGAAGAAAGCACAACAGATGAAATAGTGATGAAACCAATCCAATGCTAATCCATCATGGCAAACACCAAACACTGCTCAGATCGCCCCCAAGCTAAATATGTGCTTTCCAGACTGATCAAAGAGCTCATCGCTTCTCTATCTCTGTACGCTGCAGTTCTTTAATCTGACCGTAAATAGTCATTCCAGGAGAGAAAAAGCAAAGTAATTAAAGCAGTGAGCGTTGATTGTTTTGTGACAATCACATTTTTTTTTCTTTTAAAACCATCAGCTGTGTCAAACTCACACTGAAAGCTGTGTCTGACAACTCTGACTGAAAAAGCATAGTTGCTTTTGCTAAAGTAGCTTTTCTTTTGAGTGAGATCAAGTGAAAGAGGGACTGAGTGGAAGAAACAGCCGGGCACGAAAAAAAGAGTGAGATGTTAATTCAGAACTAACGCTATCACTAATTCTGGCGAAAATGCCGGACTCACCAGCCCACCCGTTGTAATCCTCCCTCGGGCACTAGGGGGTGCTGTTGCTGTGTGCAGAGTCCCAGCGGCTCAGTTCTCCTATTGAGACAGATGAGATGTGGCTTCAACCTCAAACTGATTTAAAAGAAGCAATTGAATCTGTGTGGACTGTGATGGGTTACCCAGAGCACTGCAGAGGCGCAAGTCGAAATAATGAGATGCATTTGTTTACCCCTTCGTCCCCCCCACCGCCCACGCGAACCCTCTTCCCGGAGAATCATCTATTGACACAGCTTTTGCTCTCAATCTACTCAGGGCCGGACCGTTCACATATCACTTGTTGTGCTCCTGGCAACCAAACAAATCTTAAAGTAAGAATAATGATGTGTACCCAAATGAGGCAGGCAGGTATCTAATTTCTTCCACGCTTGCTGGCCTATTCTTCTAATCTCGTTCTCACTCCATCATGTCTCTGGTGGTTAACCACCCCCCCCCCCCCCCCCCCCCCCCCCACCCCCAACCCTGCAACCGCCAGCTTCCAGGCTTCTCCCCACACGATCTTTCTTGACCGCAGCTTAACTACACAAGTGCAGGGAGAAGGTATGTTCCAGCTCATGCTGGAAATTACAACCCCTCCATCCGTCACATCCACTCAAGCTAACCATGTGACCTAATCAACCCAGTCGGGATGAACTTCAACACACACACACACACACACACGTTTGTACAAATGTGATCGCAGAGGAGCTCACATCCTGTTCAATTTAGTAGACATGCGCTCAGAGCAAATAAGAGAGAGCAAACATGCTGTTCTTTTAATTAACTCTTTCCCCTCGCTCATTGTCAACTTGACTGTCTGCTTCTTTTTTAATCCAGTCGCCTGCCTTCCCTCTATTTCCTGACTCTCTTATTAAGGCGCGCATGTGAAGAGAAAAATAGAGGCATGCAAAGTCTGCTCAGACGAGAAACAGTGAGCCGCAAAATTCAATTCATTACACAAATACAGACGGATGGATAGATAAGGCAGATAAGAAGCAGATTAACAGGCTCGCATCAGTATGCATAAGCATTTTTTTCCCCATTTTTGTTCCTTTCACATAGTCACAATCACTGCCTTTCTCTTTTATTCACATAAACATACAGATAAACTCAAGTGGACAGCACAAACACACGAGCACACTGACAAATGAATATGCGAGCAGGCTCCATTTGTTATGCTTTTCTCGAAAAGCAGCCAAAAGCATGTCTAGCTCATTTCCTCAAAGACAAGAGATATTACAGGAAGATCAGTAAGTAATTTGGCCTCCAAAACATATGCTAAATTAAAGGAAATAATAGAGCAGACAGATACAAATCAGTGGTTAGTCAAAGATAGAACGTGTTAGTCACATGCGTGTGTGTGCATGTGCGTGAGTTTCACATTAGCACATAACTTTTACAACATGAGTGCTCACACAAACGTCTTTCCAAACTGACTGCATAACATATACAGTACATAATGAACCACTATGATTAGGAACCTCTTTGATGGCATTATAATGATGGCTGGGTAGGATAACACTATTCCTATTCTTGAGGAAGACATTTCCTAAAAAGTCCAAACAGTCTTCACAGACTGAGAAAAAAAAAAAAAACTAAATCAAAATGTATAGCTTTAGTCTTTCTAGAATTAAAGTTACCCTTGAATTGCTGCATAACAGTGCTCCTCAACCAAAGGTCCATGACCGATTTGGGAGTGGGCCGCACAATGCTTTTGACTGCCAAAACATAAAATAAAATTTTTTTTAAAAAAAAGCATTTGTGGAGCATATATGCCTACTCTCTTCACCACTCCCACCCTATCAATGACCTTCAGACAAGGCAACCCTAGTAGAGCTCGATGATTATACGACATTATATGGCTAGCTACGAGCCGTGAGCATATTTACTCAATCAGACACGGTGGAAATGTGCGTGACTGCAGTCAATAAGAGTACAGCTTTTCCTTCATTCTTTGGTTTGCAATGAAACATGAGGCGTTAAAAAGAACATCATTGTAACAATAAACCAAACTGCAGCTAAACGTGCAGCTGACGGGCAAATAATCACTTGGCGCCTTCCTTCAAAGCTGACACCCTCGACCAAATTGATTGATTTATTGTTGATAAATTGATTAATTGTTGCACCTCCACTTTGATTGGCTGTGAAAATATGATTTGAGCACAGTTAGATGTTTTAAGTTTCTAACTTTCAGATTTGGAGAAATTCATACAAAGATAACCCAGTGTACTTTATTTCTCTTTTAACCTGAAGAAAGTCACCGTCATCTTGTCCCATCAGGGGTCACTGAAGTTAGGATAAATTGTACAGAAAATGGGGAGATGAAAGTGTGGATGAAATTAAAAAGTTTAAAAAAAAACACCAACATGCAACAAATTTACTATAAACCGCCCCAAGTGTTTATATTTTTAAATGATTACTTCGATCGCATTTCTAGGGAATCTCAACGTGGCATCATTAGTGAGCTATTTATTGAACACTTCCACATTACTCGCCATGTGGTCCTTGGGGGCAACCTGGTGCTCGCAGGGATCCAGATTTATAGTCCAGTATTTCACCATTTGAGGTAGCATAATTCTCATACACTCAAGGTATAAACATCATTCTGGGCTTGTAGCAGACGCTGTTGTCTAACATGTTATGATTTCATGGGGTTATATTGGGCAACTGTCAGATCTTCACATGAACAATGATGAATCAAGTCGTCCTGCTCTGTGTTGCTTGTACCATCATTTATAAATTGTTCCATAATTCATCACGGGAAATCCTAAGATGAAGACTCATTAAATTCTCTTTGAGTACTAAAGTCATTATGCACCACTAAGATAAAAATAAAAAAATAAATAAATAAAAATCACACAATAAGCCTAAACATATGAGGGAGATGTGCATGCATATCTCCGTAAAATCCAACTGGGGCAATTGGATGAGTAAGACAGTCTAAAATCAGAGCGCATTAAAAAATTGGGGAAAATTTGCAGGAGGCATCTGCGAAATGCTCTCAGGGGAGAGAGTTGTTGATTAATAGGATTAAATGCTTGGGCTAATGGTATAAACCGAGACACGGGATGCGTCAGGTGTGTGATTGGCAAAGTGAAGTTTGAGCTAAGGAGGGGGTTTCAGCGGATGGGCTAGAGGTTGTTATTGTCATGGATTACTCACTGGCACTTGATCTGCCTATTGCGGTAAGCCGCCATCTAAGCTCTGCAGGAAGGCAAAAACACACAAGAGTTATGTTGCACTGATGGAAATGTCTTGAAAACATCACTTTGTAAGCCATATGGATGGGGCTTATTGACATTTTTGCCTGCTATTTACTGCCTGCGGTTATCCATCTTGAATTAGCCAGTCATGATGCCACTCCCGCTGACCCAGGAATCCAATTATACAAGCAGCAATCCCCTGTTTTGTTTTCACACTCCGCCCTGCTCTGCCACTGTATCTCCCCATAAAGCGTTTATGGTGTTTTGATTTGATGCAGAGCTTGATGGGCTACGGCCATGGTTGACTGGCCGACGTTGTGGGGCCTTGGGAGCTGTAGTTCAATGACGGGGAAGGCCGTGGGGTACTCATCGGAGACAGCGCACTTCAAAAGGACGCGTGGTTTTGCCGGTCCCAAATCAGCACTAACGTGAGATTGGATTCATCAGCTCATTATCAAGGCTCAGATTAGTCATGTATTTTGAATCAGTTGAGTCTGTGATGTGGAACAAACGACCCTCTAGGAGCAAGGCCGCTCGTGCATTTTGAAGTGGCTGCCTTCACACTTTTGCCCTTCGTAAACAGCACAGCTGCAACTGTCCATCCTCGACAATCCGCAGCTGGGGAGTTCCCAAGACACCCAACTAAAAACTCCAGAGAACCGCACGAGTGCGGAGAGGATTCTCACTGGAGCGTCTCGGGAAAACAGAGCAGCTGTTGGTTTCAATCCTTCTAACTACCAACAATTCCGGATGCAACCATCCATATTTTTTATTGCTAATCTTGCTCAGGATCAGGTGGAAGCTGGAGTCTATGACTTAGGTGGAGAGGTGGTGTACAAACTGGAATGATCAGCAGTCAATCATAGAACTGACATACACAGATTATTTGTTACAATTATACCTGGTAGGCACCATTGAATCTTCAGATTATTTAACAAATTAACAAATCATATTTTTCAGACTCTATGTGACATTTTTTGCATTGTTTGACTCGTCCTGTGATGAAATGAAAATATTTGACCGAAACCGAAAATGAGTATCACGACCATTAACCCAACCAACTTGAGAAAAATGAAAAAAAAAAAGTATTGAAACATCACCTGGCAGCAGCCAAATGACTTTGGGAATAGACAGTAATGTCAAAAGTAATGTTTTGCATATATATGTAAATAGTTGATTAAACATGAAACTGCATACTTGGCTCTGAATATGATTCTTGTTCAGTGTTTTAACACCTGTGTAAAAAAAAGGACAAATTTAAATGTGCTACAGTTTTTTGTGGAAAATGTTCTCATAATAAAATATAATGAAAGCAGGTTTGTACTTTGTTTTGCTTATGTCCCCCAATATATGTCCCCTCTCAGTAAAACAACCACTATACGGTGTATACAGTATATATTTATTCCTACTTTTATAAATTTGTAGATTGCCAATACTGTTTGGACTTTTGTACTTCCATCCATTCATCCATTTTCTAGAGTCGCTTCTTCTTACAAGGGTCGCTGGCGATTATCCCAGCTGACTCCAAAGAGTAGACAGGGGACACCCCGGACTGGTTGTTGCATTGGTCTCATTTTTGGAGTCAATTATAAAAGGGCCCCATTTATGCAACCTCTTACCTTCTGAACCGCGTGGTCAACTGTTCACAATACATTTCTAGATCGCCATACCATGGAGCCATTCGTCTATAAAATAGATGACATGTTCCTAGACTGTGAAAGAAATTACCAGACATAAGCACAAGCACAAAGAGAACATTTCCCACTGAAAGCAACAAACCTTGCCCCCACTGACCTTTCCCTTTCAATCTTCGATCAGTCGCTCAGTCCACCGGGCTGACAAATACCCAGGGCCCTGTGCATCCTCACATTTCAAGTCTTTGGTTAACCAATTTGTACCGAAGTACTTCAACGACACGCAAGCTCCACACAGCAAGAACAGAGACATAGAACCATCTTGCCAGATACAAGAGTTCACCTCATGGCCACCCCGATGCTCCATGAATACAACATTAACCCCACTTTTTTGTTTGTGACCAAGCTGAAAGGTGGTTGACTTGCAGTGTGTAGGAGTCAAGTCTGCCGTGGCTGCAGGTGTAGGCCTGCTGAAGGACACGAGACAAAACACTTTCATTCAAAAGGAGATGTCTGCGCTCTATATGTGCCTCTTTATATTCCACACCGCCACCACATCCCTCCCATCGGCCCATTGATGTCAGGAAAATGTGCTTTCTTCCCAGGAGGAATAGTAGAGTGAGGCTGCAAGACTCGCCATAGCAACACCCCCCACTCTGAAATAAACCCTGTCCCTAGCCAGAAAAGCCTGGAAGCGAGGCAGCGGGGAAGAAATGGGGAGTGGGACTTAAATAAATGAACTCAGCCTGGACAAGAAAGCCTCTCATCACATATGGGCTTGCTCCCACAAGCACGAGCGCCATAAGATGGAGATGTTATTCGAGGGCTAATAACAGGTGGTCAAATGTTATTGTATTTCTGGAACTTAGCACTCACTGTGGCATAATTCATTATTATTGAAGCGAAGGGGATTGCCCTGAGGCTTTCATGAAAGCAGGATATAGTCATGCGTCAACCAGCGCAGCTGCTGATTGTAGCCACATATCTTCTGGAATCTCCTTCTTGAGTGAGGAAGAACTGGTCACGAAACTAAAATTGAATAAGTGCAACTGTCGTGATGTGTCATACGCGTTGATGTTGATCTGAAGTACGAGCATTTTTTTTCTCATAAATGAACGCCTGTCATCACGAAACATCTGTTGCGACAGTGGGACCAGAAATACTGTACACTATCATGCCATAATCAGCAATCAGCCCATCTTGTTATAGATTGCCATAAATAGACAATAGAGCTGGATCACTGTCACGCATACATTATAATAAAACAATGAACATCTGCTTCTTCTTGGTAATAACATAGAAAAACTGTATGTTTAAAAGGAGGCACATTGTGGCACATTCGCTACTAATTAAAATGCTGCTTTGAGTTACCATGACAGCAACAAATTTTGAATCCTGGGAGAAACATTATTGTCGGAGAAGTGGTAAGACGATTTATAGTTGAACCCATGTGAAAAGGAGACTCCCGAACAAGTTGGAGAGTTCATAGTCTCTTTGTACAGCGCCAATGAAAAGTTTAGAAATATCCTCTGGTTCAGTATTTCTTTCCCCATTATTTAAATATTCCTTGAATTATAAATTTATATTTAAGTCATTGACACGATAGGCTCTATTTCCAATATAAATTAGTTGAAAGCACCAACATTTCTGGATTAGTTGTTATCACTAAATAATGTAGACACAACTACCAACTAGATTGATCAAACTTGACACATTTTTAGGGTAAATATGACCAGACCTTATTTAGATTCTGTACAGCAGTGGTTCTCAAAGTGGAGTCTGCGGATCCTCCGTGGCCTGACTTGGGTTTACATTTAATAAATAAATAATGAATAGAATAAATACATAAATTCAACCAGTTCATTACATTTTTAAAAATGTAATCATTTTTAAATTTGTCAAAATGCATTTTGTATCTTCAATTGGTTGCTAACAAGGTGATGAAGCCAGCAAAGCTAAAGCAGCATTTTATTTTATAGTGCTGTTTTTGACCAAATTGAAATTGACCTGGTTTATAAGGAGGTGTTTAATTTGCAATTTTTATTTACCAAGCTTCAGTATAGCTGAAAATTAACAAATAAACTTGATGTCAAAATGAATCCGTTGGTGAATCAAAAGGGCACTTATGATTGGCTTAAATGTTTTTCTTTCAATCCAAAGGGTCCTCTCCACCTCCATTTCAATCCTGTACGGCAACTGCACGGCACAAGACAGGAAGGCTCTCCAAATTGTGATCAAGTCCTCACAGCGCATCTGTGAAGCAGCCTTACCCTCACTGCAGGACATTTACCACACCAGGGTTTTTCGGAGGACACGAAATATCAAAGGACAAAACACAACCACAAAACAATCTGTTTGAAATGCTGCCATCGGGCAAACGCTACAGAAGCCTGAGGGCCAGGACTGCCAGACTGGCAAACAGCTTCTACCCACAAGCCATCCGTATTCTTCCCTCATCCCTCATGAACTAATCTTACTCCTACTGACCACAGAATGCATAAACAATATTTTGCTCTAAAATCTTGCATTACATATGATGCACTACGCTATTAGCACCATTGTCTCTGTTTGTATCGCTATTTATTTATTCATTCCTTAATTATGGAATGTTGTCTGCTGCTCGGGAAGTGAACAGAATAAGAATTTCATTGTGTGGTACAGCTATGCATATGACGATAAATCTCTTGAATCTTGAATCATAGTGTTTCAACATTTCAAATGGGGTTCCTTGGAAAATTTGCTTCTCAAAAAGGGCTCCCTGACGCCACACTTTTTGTGAAGCCCTGCTGTACAGTAATTTGGCATGCAATTTATATGTGCAGTATGTGTATTTATAAGTGTGGTGGCTGTGCTAAAACATGTAATATGTTTTTGGCCAATTATTGATAACGCTCTTTCAAAATATTTAACTCAGTTCAAAGAATTCCCGAATATTAGCTGGTGGCTTTCCCAATTGAGTTTGGATGAGAGGCAGGGAACATTCCAATAATATCACGCATACGGTACTGACAACCAGTGGTGATCTCTTGGAAATGTACTAATATGTGGGACTGCATAAAACAATGCTACATGAAATGTTTTTCTTTGTAAATCATGACATGTACATCGTTGACATTTACATTATATGTGCAATTTATGCCCCTTATGAAGTCACCCTTTGTAGAAAATATAAGAGAAGAGAGATGCCGGTGTGAGAGGTACTGTAGTTATTTATAGTAAACATTGAAAGGCAAAGATCAAAACCATCAGGTGAGCAATTTGAAAAGAAAAGAAAAGAAAAGTAGAGGAAATGGGCAAAGGATTCCAGTGGCAGAGCTTCATTCTTAAGGACAGTGTGGTATTTTGTGGGTTACAACTTGAAATTATGATCCATTTTTTGCATGGTGCCCTGAAATGTTGAATTCATTAGCCCCTTGCCAAGATGATTTCTTTTTTCAGATACATAGTGAATGCGATTGTGTTTTTTTTTGCAGTTTTTTTTTTTTTTTTTTTTTAAACAAACTATTTTTTCTGGTGAGACTCCTAGGACGTTTGCCCACAAAACATCGTGAGAACACACAATTGAAGCAAGTGCTTATATGCAATCCCAAAGGGTGGTCTCATGCCATTGCAAACAACTGATTTGTCACATTCTGCCAGCTTTAGCCAGCTCTTTCTTCCTCCATTACCTGTCTGAACACATTCCATTCAGCCTGCCCATCACCACCAGGTGCAATAAATTACCTGCCCTGCATATAAGGGCCCTTCCTTGCAGTCCTTGCCGAATAGTCTTGCCCTCATGCTAGGCCTTCCTATGTTTATTGCTGGTCTGCCTGCCCAAATTCTGACCCTGACCACCCGAACGCCTGATATTCTGCTCTCCTTGTCCTGATTCTAACCTCACCTGTCCATGACTACACTAACGCCTGCTGCCCCGATAAAAAGCCATTCTTTGCCTGACCAATATTCTGCCTTTCCCAGATTAGATTCTCTGCCCCAGCTTGGGTTATTCTGCCTGTCTCCTGCCTCCTGTTCCTCCATGTGCAAAGCAGCCTCTGTTGCACATCTGCCTCTTTTTCCAGCATTCAATAAACCAGTTGTTCACCACTCTTGCCTCTGACTGTGATACATTCATATTCACAATTACCCCTCAGAATTTAGGATATCCTAACCAAGGGCCTTTGGATGTTTGAACAATCACTGCCACGCTGCTCAAATACTGTACATGAATGTATCAGATATTATGGTATATCACAGATCAAACCAACCATTCAATAAAGCACTCTTTCAAACATTGTTTTTTTCCTTAAATTGTATAACATGCTAATTTCTTCCTCTTTGAAAAAGGTCTATCACTTTTTGAAGGTGTAGATGTTGTGGGAAGGGATAAGCTTGAATGTAAATAGATTCGCTAGCAAAGAACAGGCCAAATTCCGTGGCTTATCTTTAGTGTATCCGGCTCCAGTATGCATACAACACCTTATCTTCAGTTATGCCATGCTTTATCAGTAGAATATTGCAGAGCTCCTTATAAGCTGATTGTCAGTTAAGAGGAGGTGTGTATGTTCTGCAGGACCAGTCTCAATGTGCCATCCTTTATTGTGTTGTATGAGAAACTAAATAAGCGCTTGGATTACAGATGTTGAAAAACTAGCTTTGTTAATCGACCCAGTCGGTACTAGAGATGATCACCGTTGGCTTGCTTGAGACTCAAAGGGGGTCATCATCTTCCAGCTGAGCATTTTCAATCTGGAGAGGGTCGTGGTCAAGCAGAGATGGAGGGAGTCATCAGTTCTGTGTCACTCTGTGCTGTGAAAGGGACACTAAATACATGTAAATTATTCATAGTCGTCCTGTTTTTAGGTCACTCTGTCAAAAAGTGAGCTAAGAGTATGAACTGCAAAATCAATTTGTACAATGACAGTCAGATTTTTTCTTCCGCTGCAAAATGCGACTAATTCTGGGCACTGTTTGATGAGATAAAAATAGACAAAGTGCTCATATCTGTTGAAGGGAAACATCTTTCGGTTTTGTATCACTTTAAAGTAATGGTAATAATAAAGGTGCATAAGGTATATACATTTGTATTAATAAGGTTAAAACTTCACAATAGTCAGTGGACAAGAACCACAGAAAGTAAGCATATTATTGCAATACTTATTTGCCCATTTGTTTGCTCAAAAAATTTCTTTTTTTTATTAATCGTACATTATATTTGAAAATGAGTTATCAATACAGCATGTCTCAAAAGCAATTATTTACATCCGTTCCTGTATTTTTTTTTCCATTACTATTTGGACAGATGTTATATCATCATTTGCCAGCTTGGGCTTTACACTTTTTGTAACTATCATACATCATATCATTACTCGTCAATTGACATTTGAGCAGGATTAAAAATTGCCAACTGGAAAGTGGTTCTGTGCCCTTGACTGCAGTTCAGCGCTAGTTTGAGAAGTTAGGAGTCTGTCACACTGCTCCAACAAGTGTCGTCAAGTGACACTTGACAAGTTTCAGAGACGGAGACAAGATCTGTCCTTTACAAACCCTGCGACAGAAGGCCTGCTACTATCACCATTTACAAAAATACCAAATTTGCTCCATACGGAAGGCTGCAATCAAACTAAGCATGGGGGGGGGGGGGGGGGGGGTCATTCTGCCTCCAATTTAAAATTAATCGAATCAATGGATTCTAAGATACAGTGTTTGAATTTCTTTCTTCAGCATGTTGTATAAAAATAACTGCTGAATTTTAAGTTGCGTTTCCTCAGCAAATACTGCGTGGATTTAAAAAAACCATGGTATCAAGGTATCTGCAACGGCGACATCATAAGGAATCTAGATCTGTCATTTGTTTTTACGTCAGAGCACTTTTCACTTTTGACATTTTTGTGAAAATGGGAAAAAATGTGATCTCAGCAGCATTTCAGCCAGTCAAGCTGACATTTGGAATTCGGGCTTTTTATGCCATGAATTGCACTTCTACCAAATTTCACTGTAATTGGTAGGGGTTTCAAGATACCATTTGTGATCTAAGGTGGAATGATGCCATCCACAAATGCCCGATCCGGGCATTCATTGCTTTGCACACTGAATTTCGAGTGTTTGGCTAGGGAATGATATTACAAAACAACAAAGCTTAAGATATTGAACATTGATGGCCCCTTGTCTTATCTGAATAACATACATAATGAAATTGAAAAAAAAATGCATAGTGACTGTTGTACCACCTGCAATAGCAACCAATGCTAACCGCAAGGGCATCAAAATATGATATTAAACCTATCAAATGGCGAGCCCATGGGTGTTGTTTATTAGTGATATACAATGTAGTTGTAACATTGCAATGAACCTGTTCAATTCCAAATATTAACTAGTGCGGTATGTAAAAGGTCGCCTCGGCAGAGAAGACATATTTCACTTCAGAATTAATTTCTGTAACGTTAAATGAAATCCAATCTTGGATTCACAACACCGAGTGAATAAACCGTCTATTAACTGAAGCCAGGCGGAGCCCTTCTGTAAGTATCTCTCATCTGATAGACTGGCATGCCAACAAGCCATGATTTGTTTGATGCATTGCCAAAACCTGTGGGGATTAGATGCAGTGTGGTTTGTGCAGCTCCTGACTCTCTGGCTCACGGCCTGCTTACATGTGCAAAACAGCATTTTGGTCTAACAAACATTCAACCTCAAATGCATATGTCAACTAAGCTGGCAAGATAATTAATACCAACCAGAAGCAATTTTCACATCTAAGTTATCATTGAGTGCAGAGAGAGCAAGAGAAAAAGAAGGTATTAATCATATTCCTCTTTTTTAAATTACCCCCAAATAGTGTAATCAAGATGTATGGCGTGTGTATTTATTGCATGCGCGAGTCGGCGGATAGCTGCAGCGCAATTTGCTCATTTGTCCATTACTCTGTATTTATATCAGCGAAGGCCTTCACATTTTGGAGATACAGTATATCTTCATGGCCTCTGTGTCTGCTCCGGGCAGATTTATTGTGCACACGTACAAGCACGCATACGTTCTCCCACAGAGGGGCTCCAGTTGTTACGATGACGAACTCGGGCGTCTTTTTAGAGCCACCATAATCAAGTGGTGTGACTAGCGACCTCTCACCCAATGTCATCTGGGATTGGCTCCAACCTCCAGTGGCTCTATACACGATTAGTGCTATACATAATGGATGAGGAGCTCATTTTTCAAGGGACGGCACAGTATTTTAACAGCTATAAACAGTCAGCCCATGAATATGAAAAACTTGTAAAATATTTGATGGCAGTTCAACACGGTTAAATGTTTCTGTTGTTAGTTTCCTGCACACGCAGCACTACAATAAAGCTTATAAGTTGTTGATCAGTTTTTAAACAAGTCCGTGTTTTCCGTGTGCTTTCCTTCAAAACGTCTTTCTACGCAAACACAATCAAGTCAATTCATATTTCTACGTGTAAGTGAGCTCAAGGAAAACGTGGGTGCTACATTTAACGTAAGAACATACTGAAATCAATGCTGACCTCTCATGTCTGCATGATTGGGCTACTCGAGATTTTTTAAGCATCGCTAAATATGACTGAAGGCCACAATCAGTCAAAGCTGGTGGGATATTAAATGTAGTCAAGTGGCATCTTCATTGATTTTCCTCTTTCTCTGCGGTGTAAAGTGATTGCACATATGTGCCTCTTTCTTTTTCTGGCAACGTGTACCTACACTGATGGCCATTTAATCTTGAATAAAGCTTTAATAACTTGTGTTGTGTGTGCGCATGTGCTCTAGTGTCTATGTATGCCCTTTACTGATGTGAGAGACGCCTCACTAGCAATTTTCATACTGGCCCTTTGTTATTATTTAAGTTACCATTTCTTTATGAACGTTTTGCACATTTAACAATACGAAGAAATGTGTGTTAGCAACTAAATGCAGTGTTCCAACCTGCCCCTAAATAGTGGCATTTTGCCACTAAACTATATAGATAGTATAATATAGTGCTAGTAAAATTTTTTCTGCTTTTGCATGTATGGACAGTAAATTTGCTGTTTTGTCGTTGTACCATTATTATTGCATATTTTTTGTGGCTGACAAACTTCTCTTATGCACTTTGGAGCATTTATGGTGAATGTGAGTGGTTGTGGATACTGCATTTATTTCACCAGTTGATTTACTGTGCACGACCTTGAATTTGCAAAATTTACCCCGAAGGTTTTAGATTAGGGGTTACCGTGCTCCTACTTGTAAAAAAACGAACACAGCTGACTTATTGAGTCATGCTTGGTGATAATGAGTATTGGAATCAGTATTTGAAGTCATACTAAATAATCTTTCACTTTTTATGGCACGTTTTCAAACCTCGTAATCAAAGCTCTTTACAATGACTCCTCATTTACCTACTGTTCTTATGGTTCAGTGTCTTGCTCAACAGCTACGCATCATGGTCACAACAGTCAGGAATCAAACCCACAGTCTTAAGGGCGGGAGATGAGCACATTTACCACTGAGCCATGCAGGCCCAGTATGGTGTTATACAGATGTAACAAAACGGAATTGAAGGGAATGTGCAGGTAGCTGCATGAGGTTATTTGTAAGATTGATGCAACATTTCAAAACACTCGCAAACCAAGCACCAGGTACCACAAACCTTTCACTCTTTCCATTGTTTTGTATTGTGTGCAGTGCACGTTCACTACGGTAACATGACGTCACTGGCGAGGTGAGGAAGAGCCCCTGGATAATGTCGGTGATCTTTGGTGTCGAGCTGAGTAGAGTAGAGATAAGTAGATAGCATCAGAGGATACATGGCTCAAGTGGACTTTCCCTTTAAATATTCACCCAGTTGTATTATGCACTCGGTTGTGATGGTAGTGTGTCTCAAGCAAGGCTGCTACTTGCCTCTCATGGGGTTGCCAATCATGAAGTAGCGTGGAAAGCCTGGCAGTCCTCCGCAAAGTCCCAGGAGGAGGCCATCCTTCACCCACTGAACAGTCCCTGAGGCCCACACTTCCTCCATTTTTTACACATCTGTGACTTACACACGCACAGTGAGGTTCCTGGGCTAAGACCGGAAGGCTTATTTGGCCAGAGTGCCTGGAGACATGAGAGGAGGAGAAGGGGACGACAGCAGGCGCTGGAAAGTGGGTGGTGTTGGAACTTGATGGGTTTTAATGTAAATGGGTGAAGAACAAAGGGTGTCAGCACATGTGTGATGACAAAAAAGGAATACATGACAAAATAGACACCGCGGGGATGTAGTCTTGTGGTCTTTTGTCTGCGGAGTCTCCCCTCCTGTTGTCTGCCCACATTATTCATCCTGGCATATGTTTTATTGATGGCCAACCACAGTGATACGGCCTTAGAAATGAGTCAATAAAGTAATTACTGCGAATTAAATCCCCCCCATCTGCCCCGCAGACAGGATATTGGTGTGAGGAAAAGTCACAGGGTATCAGAGATCTCCTTCACCTCGGTTTTTCAATGTCGATGTCCAAACATCTAATACCTCCTGGGAGGTGTAATCATTATCACTTTAATCCCTCTTGTTTGTCATAGGTGGGGCTGGTCACTCTTTAAATGACCTACTGTGTGTTTGAACATATAAGGTAATCTAAAAAAAAAAAAAAAGTACCCATGATCTCAGCACTATGGCGAGGATTAAATGATTAGCAGTTTATGAATAATTTCAATTCAAGGATCCAAATGGAAGTGCAAACTTCAATTATCGGCCCGGCATTATACGTAGGTGGGGAGGATCAATATTTAAGCGGAAGCCCATCAAGAAAGCAAGCCTGACAACTGCTGCACTTTTTGAATCATGACCTTGATTGGCGCAATGACCAAGTTGTTTGTGAAATGCACGCTCTGTTGCATCTGACAACATGAGTGAGAGACAGAGCTCACAGATCAAGGCTCAACCAGTCACCTCACGTCAAATATGAAGGGCAAGATTGGCCATTACACAAGATGCATACAAACAACCAAACACGGGTCCACATTTGCATACAGTTTACATAAATGAATACGCAACAATGCTGAAATGCTAATACAAAGGAGTAATGTGCTCAATAAAACTATCATATCATAAAATGTGGTGCTAAAAGTCATTTCAAAGTGTCAAATGTTTCTTAAAGTTATATTTGAAGTTGATTTTGAGTGGGGAAATCAAAGTTTTCTTTTTTTACAACTATAATGAAATTCAATGCGATCAGGTGCTGAGCAGCAAAATATGAGCGACACGGGCGAGCTGCTCATTAATCTTACAGCGAGACTCAGCAAATGGTGCATGAAATTAGCCTGTAATTGAACCTAAAATATTTAATTATTAACATTGATCATATTGTCCAAACAAATCCTTTCGCATGTTTGTTGTGGGTGACTAATTCCTTTCCTTCCCTAGTGTTAGACAAAGCCCACATTAGCTAACGTTTGATGTCATTGCTTTGCTCTTACTGTTAAACTACATTTTTAGCAGATACAAGTTTCATCATTCCCTGCCATGGATAAACTTGACAAAAAAAAGAAAAAGAAAAAAAGAACAAGCTCACTCAGAGAGTTTATTTCCCCCGTCTTATTTGTGGCCTTATTTATATTTTACCAGCTTCATCACAGTCAGCCTAAATGATGATCCGAAAACCAAATGGCTGCATGAATTACATATATGAATAGAAGTTAAACTTTCAATGATTACTTCCTGCTTCTCTCTCCCTGCATGCATTCGCATGCACAGATGAGCTTAGACCAGACTGCTGTGTGTTGTGTCTTCTAAAAAAAGCTTAATATCTGTTTGGGGATAAGAACGGATACAACGTTTATCTGAATTTGAAAGCTTCTGTCCCTGGATTTTCTTACACTGGGGTGAAGGAAGAGGGAGGAAGTTGGCCAGGCTGTCTCCTTCTGCTTCCAGTATTAATGCTAAGCTAAGTTAATAGACTCTTGGCACTGTTCACCCACTCCACTTAGCACGCACAGCGATATCTGCCTTCCTATCGAGGTGATGGTGTACAATTGAACTTGGCATGGTAAGGATGGAAGGCACCTTAATTGAAAGCCATAAGTGCCACCAGTGAAAGGGGATTAACAGAAAGTGTTGCAACGTTAGCAAGTATCATACTGCTCTTACGTCAACGTGCCTTACATAGCAAAAACATCAGGATTGCCTTCCTGCAATGATTAATTTAATTGAAATAACCATGAGAGACAATGAGATGCACTTGAGTCAAATAATAAAAGAAAAGCATTCTAATAGTCAAAATAGGACTTCAGTCAGACAAACATCCATCCGTCTATCCTTTTTATTAACCGTTTTCCACATGAGGGTCATGGGCATGCTGGTTCCAACGCCAGCTGTCTTCGAGCAGCAGGCATGGTATTGGTTGCCAGCCAATTGCAGGGCACACAGAGATGAATAACTATTCACACTTACAGACAAACCTAAGGACAATTTCAAGAGTCCAAAATAGCTACAACTGATGTTTTTGGAATTGTGCCATGGTGCTGCTGGAGACAATCATTTTCAGTAGAATTGTGACTAATCTATAGTGAAAAGTCATCTAGTTTTTACTTGGACAGACTTTTTTTTTGCCTGTGTGCTGCTCCAGACAAATATTTTTAGGACAATTGTGGCTAAACTATAGTGAATAGACATCTCATTTAGAACGGAACAGTCATGATTTTTAGCCTTGTGTCCAGAGTCAAGATGGGTTTCACCAGACCTGTTGTTTTGTCCCAATTTTACATTGGTCACATTTTTCTTTAATCCAGCAAGGCCAATTGTTTGCCCCACATGTATGTCAACCACACAGTTGTCATAGAAACCAATACAAGAAACCCCAAAGGAATTTAAACTGTTAATTTACACCTTTGTATCATACCAAAACTAGAACTGCTCAATGTTTCCATATTGAAGAATCATTAGGCATAGTGAGCTAAGCTTTCTGGCAGTGCATTCCCAATTTGGTTTGTTGTGCCAACTGAATTTTACTTTTATGTACAAAATTTTGAAAACAAAAACAAAAACAAAAAACAAAAAACAAAAACAAAACAATCAATGATCCATAACTACTTAGAGAAGCAAGAACGAATGAAAGCAGGTGCTGTACTCTATCACACAGCTGACTGGAGATGAATTCAATGACCATTTACCCACTAGGGCATCTTAACGCCGCATTGATGTTACATAAATACAGCATGCACGCCACTAGGTTTCAGAGAGACAATACTTTAGAAGCATATGCCAAGACAGCGACCGAAACATTTACAAATACAATTTGCCATTGGTTTCAGTGCACAATAGAGCAGAATCTACAAATATACAAATATATGCCAACACTGATTAGTTACCCTGGGCTGCCATGGATACAAACAAGGAAGCCACAGCTAGAGGTGGGCAGTCCAACGGCATGACACATGGCAATTGTCACAAGCACTGCACAGTACGGACTTGGAAAGGACTTGGAAGGAAATCAATCCAGGCACACCAGGACTAACAACGGGCAACAACATGGCGCATGCAGTCCGCGATACAAGGAAGCCACGGCTGCTGTTTTTGGCCATTCTTCCCAAGCTAAATTCTTGTTGTATTGCAATACTGTACCTTTGCTTTGTGTTTGCTGGGTGGACTCAAATGCAGAGAATAATTAGTCATCCTACCTCCCAAACCGATCGTTGTGCTCCATGTGAAATTTCTGCTGCATCGAGTGGACGCCTCATTCCCCTTCCTTCTCCTTCTTTTGTTTAGTATTGGCATACAAACCTTGGATTTCCTCTTTTCTACATTTTATTTGTGTTTCGCATAAAAACCAGAAACTCGCTCCGCTACACACAAGACACAAACTGACTTAAAAAACCTGATTTCAAATATGTTCTTCGAAAGGTTTCTACCTTTGCTTTCCATAGCTAAAAGAAACATAGTGGCCTCCATCCCCTTGCGATTACGAGACCTATGATAATACTGTATATTACATATTTTTTAATGCAATAGAACAAATTGATATACACATTATTGAAATTTATAGTGCATTTTAAAATGAATAACTGTCTAAATCTTACACACTGGGGTTTTAAACGCCAATTGAAATACTAATTCGATGCTCCAAACCGCAATGACAAGTCCTTGAGCATATTGCAGGGGGTAATCGAAAACATTTTGTTCTTAATTTGAAGTAACATAATCAGGAAAATGGCATAGCTACTCAAGTTGCAGGGGTGGGAGATACACATTTTACTACGCTGGTGCAACTCCTAGATTAATCCACCAACAGAAAAACAATTTTAAGTAAACCTAATATAAGTAAACATATTAGTTGAAATGGCCGGTGCTCATCAAACATTTTGTAAGTAATCTCTTCTTATGTAGTGATTCACACAGTTTGATACACATATATTTTGGGAGTAAATCATCTTCACATTGTTGTTCCATATTCCGTTTCCATGGATACTATGGTTTTGTCATATACGCAATATTAACCTTTGATACGAATTGGGACGAAGTCACAGTGCCAAGACGTGTCCACTGCCTCTCTGTAATAAATTCAAATTGTAAACAAGTCAACAAGAAATTTCATTACTGTGGAACCTCTGTGTGACACACGATTCTTCCCCTTATATTAGCCGATCTTATCATTTGAATACAAGACAAACGAGGAAATTCAAATACACATTATTCCTATTTTCATAATTGCTGATCTTTGGTCATATAGAAAAGTGAAAAAACAAACAAAACACATCAGTAAACCAGTTTGATCTGAAACAAGAGTATCCCAATCTCATGATGAGATTAGATTAGACAATTTGTTTTGTAGGATTGTTACAATGACGTTCCAGCACAGTAGACTTTGGTGACTGTTACTGGAATCAGGCTGGAAAGCTTTCTCATGTAAAAAGATTAGGAAAACATGTGTTTGTGGGAATTCAATTAAGGCCTTTATAAAGTCAAGGTTGCCACTGCTCAGGTGAGCGGAACGAGGATGTGACTTGAAAAGGCCACAGTTACCATAATGATAGCTCCATGGTGACATTTGAGCCTCTTACCCCGGATGAGACGGAGAAAGGGTAGCGTGGAGGGAGACACAATTCGTGCTGACAAGAAGTCCATTTCCCCACTGACACCTGACCTTCAACAATCCTGAAAAATTTAATACGCCATACATAACCTACATGTTCTCTTTTGAAAAAAAAACAAAAAACAAAGAACAAAAAACACTTTTGCACTTTTCAAGTAAAATAATGTAAAGCTAACAAAAATCTGTCTTGGCTTTTCAAGATTTAGAGTTAATTATGTGACATTTTTAATTTTTCGATGTATAAATAAAATTCCAGACTGAATTCACCTTTTCAAAACTCACATAATGGACCTTTGAAAAATATCAGAACATGGTAAAAGGATTTTGATTAAGCATTTCTTGTCATCTAGTTCTTTTCCACATGAGTCACAAAGTGAGCCTTGCTGATCAAAGCAATCAAATACACAAGGTAAGTATCGAAAAATAACCTTAAAAATAATTTTTGTAGCAATGACAAATTCTCAGAAGAAACTTTAAAAAAACGCATAATGCATCTGCTGGACTGCAAACATAGTGGTATATGATGTCACTATTTATGCAGACAGCAATAATTGGATACCCAGAATGTATGTAAAAAAAACAACAACATATATATATATATATATATATATATATATATATATATATATATATATATATATATATATATATATATATATATATATGAATGAAAATTGGAGGTTCAAAGTCACCTGCAAAAACTGCGGTTTACTGTGGTGGTGAAGCACAACTAATATTTAAATGCATCAGCTGCGGTAGTAACGATTTTGAGTCGACTTAATTGAAAATGAAACTCGAATGAAAATGAAACTTGAAAATTTTCTCATCTGAATACCTCGGGAAGCAGCTCTATGCTTTGCCCCTTTGCGCACTCTGAAAGACTTATATGTGAATATGAATTAACTCCTATTCAATTATTTTTTTTCTCTCTCCTTTTTGTATAGAGCTTGATTTCAAAGCCCCTTGAAAAGCTTTCAAGAGTGCAATTACCTTCCTCATCAGTGAAAATAATATAGTTTATGGGGTTAAAAATGTCCACCCTCTTCTGTTTCTAAATCTTTTCAAATCGTGATATGATAAATAAACAGCCAATTACTATGGCTTATCATTATTATGCATTTCATTATGATTATAGAGTAGAACTATTCAACTTTATTGAAATCGCCTATACCTGGTTTTGATGAAAGCACTATCAAGGGTCAACCTGTTTTTGAATCAAGGGTGAAAACGGACATTGTTTTGATCAATTTGAAGTGAAATGGTCTCTTTGAATGGCCCAAAAAAAATCACTTTTCACTGGAGGATAAAGAAAATATGACTGAATACTGACATCCAGCCTAATCATCAGTGTGCAGGCTGTGTCCATTTTGTCCCAGCAAGACAGCAGAGTTATCTGCATCCCACCCAAACAAGAAACATTATTAGAAAGGATAGCATGTCCTCTACTGAGCACACTAGGACTTGGTTGCGTAGCTCCAAGTGATATGTAGGTTCCCTATATATATATATATATATATATATATATATATATATATATATATATATATATATATATATATATATATATATATATATATATATATATATATATATATATATGTTCCCTATGCAAAACATATTCAAGCACATCCTGCTGTGTAACTTATTAAATTTTTATCCTGACATTTCACTTGTCGCAGTATGTGTGGAGCAGGTCAGGCATGTAGCATGATAAGTTAATTTCCATTGAAGTAGACATAGTAGACATATACATTTTATTTTATTTTACCCTTCTGTTGTGTTTGTTTCTCATGAATCAGTTTGGTCAATTGTGTCAGAAATGGGAACCCCCCACCCAAAAGTTATTGTGTTTTTATTGTCTTTTTCTCAATAACTCCATTACTAACCAATTCATCCATCCATCCATCCATCCATCCATCCATCCACCCCCCCCCCCCCCCCCCCCCCCCCCCCTCAAATCAAGTTTAATCTTGATGCATATTTTAGGACAGCTGCAAGGGCATTAGAGGCAGTTGTGGTGTTCCGCGTGACCTCGACAGGTAGCTCTTCGAAGGCGGCAGACGTAACATAATCAAACAACTCGCTACGCTCCATTCTGCACCAATTTAACACGAAACTCCATGAAATCACTCAATGTGCAGAAAATGAAGTTCCAACGTCCACGCAAGCAGACGCAGGCCCCCGTCTTATTACCAGCCATAAGCCCCCGCGCCACGTGCCTGTGGCGCCAATTACTGGAGCTTATGGAGGCTGTGTTGTGAACCGTTACTGCTTCAATGCTAAAGCGCTATTGGAGAGGCTTTCTTAAAGATGCAGATAAGATTATCACCAGAATCTCATCACTTTCAAATATGGCACTTTTGTAGGTCTGATAAAACACACTTTTACTCGCATGCACAGACACATGCACACACACATGCACACACAAAAACACACACACACATCGAAAGAGGCCTAAATATTCGCCAGCACTTTCTTTAGCCACTTATAATCACGAACGTCTAATACAAGCTCAAATGAACTTGGCCCAAGACGTTAGCTGTTTGTTAAACCTGTGCATCTTACGCATTAATTCAGGTCACTTTGTTATTACTGATGTAGCATTCGCCTTCTGTGTTGCTGTAAAAAAATTAGATTAACTGAATTTGTGAGAACGAAAACAGTAGGTTAAAAGGAACCTACTGTTTTCGTTCTCACATCAGTTGCTTCATTTTGGGGCCATTTGGCTTGATAATTTTCTTGAGAATTTTGCACCACTGTTTTGGTCCAGCTGACTGGGAGAGAGGTGGAAAACACCTTGGACTAGTTGCGATGGATTGTTTTCATTTAACTAGCCATACATAAACAGTGTGTGTGTGTTCTCCCGTGTGGAGTTTGCATGTCCTTCCCAAGCCCAAGTGGATTTTCTCCTGCCACGGGCTCCTCCACCAAATTCTAAACATGAATGGCAGGTGGACACTCTAATTTGTCATTACGTGTGTTTTCTGGTCGCTGTGTGCCCTGCGATTGGCTGGCAATACTGCCTGATAACAGCTGGATTAGGCACCAGCAAGCCAGTGACCCTAGAGAGGATAAGCGGCTGCAGGTCATGTATGTAAGTGTGTGTGTATATATATGTATATATATATATATATATATATATATATATATATATATGTGTGTGTGTGTGTATGTGTGTATATATGTATATACATATGAATAGATTGGCACAGAAAGGTATGAGACGAGTCTCCATATCTTAGTCGCCATATCTTAATTATTCAACAAAACCGATTTAGGCATGTGTCAGCTTTCATTAACTCAAAGTTTACTAGATTACTCTGCCTTTGGTAAACACTCGCAGACTCTCAGAAAAAGAGGAAAACTTATGTTCAACTTTTAGCACTGGTGCCGGTCTATAGGGTGCACAGAAATAAGAATGAGAAGAAGAAAAGGCAGATGATCCGAAAAAGGTATATACACTTCTTGTCGTGAAAGAAAAAAAAAATCTTTTGATTTGGTTTATAGATTTGCATACAAGCAAGCAGGTTGTGCTTACTTGGTTGTTGAGTGGCACCAAGGCTCAGGAGTGTCTTTTTGTCTTCATGAGCTACAGATGACTCGGAAAACAAGTGTGGAAAGGAGAGAGCGAGAGAGAATGCCAATGCATACTCCTATCTGCCTCCTTTCTGCTCATTTTTCAGTTGAAAACAAGCATGGAGGAAATAGACAGAGTAAATTTTGAACTGGACATGTGCATGAAAAGTGTTGATGGTTGGTGAGTTGTGTGGAAATTGAGGATGACTTCCAAGAATCCCCTCAGAGGGATCTGTAAGACATACTTTTGTGTCAAGTATAATCTTAAAGGTTAAATAGTTGATTTTTACAGGAAACAAGCTTTTCGCTGTGAAGCATTTCAGATCAGGGATATCTGGAGTGAGTAATTTGGCAAATTGGGATGCTATTCAAGCTTTTCCACTGGTTTCCCTGAGTGGATCCATTTTTAAATGGATCTATCTTGAAATCAGCAAAAGTATAGTGCTTTTTTGACATGTTATCCAGGGTTCTGATTATTACTTTCCCTATATCTATAGCAATGATTTAACAAATCATAGGTCTCATAGGTTTTGTTGTCATATGTATTATATATATATATATATATATATATATATATATATATATATATATATATATATATATATATATATATATATATATATATATATATATATATATATATATATATATATATTATTCATTCTATCTTTCTACAGAATATTCATGGGTGTGATTTATTGTGCATTTTACTGCGCTGTGCAGGGACAGCCCTCACAAATACAGATGCAACAACACAGCTGCCAGTTTGTAACATTTTTGCTCATACATAATGAATGAAATTGAGAGTATCCACATAGCCATATTTTCTATACTGAATATTCCCCATGTGAGGTGCTCTGCGGCAAGGATGGAGACGGACACAGGCCAAGGAATCCACTTCGAATGTAGAACCCCCACCTCCCTCCCCCGACACATATCCCCAATGTCAATTATATACTTCCAACTGAATGGTGGCTGGAGAATACCACCATTTGCTCAGTGGAACATAGAGAAAGCCTGCCTCGACAGGCAACTTAAAGGTCATATTTATTTTCCACATGCATGTATTTTTCATTAAATCTGTTGATAGGCTACATTGGTTCTCTTGCTCTGTGTGGACCTCATGGGCAAGCTATTTGTGCAGTATAAACTCAAAAGTAGCAACTGATGCACAACAGCCAGTGTATGTAGTACAAAAATAGACATTCTTTTGTTGGATGCAGCAATATGATGCTTTGGGACGTGTGCAGTACATTTTATAATTAAGTGACATCAACTATAAAGTTATGGTAGGTAAAAAAGATAGGCAGGCTGTTGATAACAGTTTAAAAGCGGCTAAAGTTAAGCTCAGTTTGTGTATTTTTAAATTAAGAATATGACCTTGCTTGAATCTTCAATTGTATCATTTTGTTGAGAAGAAATAAGAACTAATGGCTTCCAAGATGACCCCTTGAAATGTGCAATGCTCTGCTCCATCTTGACGTGCGAGAATGAACTGGACGGTTCATTCAAAATCATTGTGCATACATTACTAATGTCAAAAACCTGGAATCAATGGGCCTCTACTACTGCCCAATCCATCCCAATTCATTTGAAATATCAAAATCATCAGCCAATTTAGGATGCGAAGACCTCCGATGGGATGCAGTGACAAGGTGGCTCACGAACCAGTTAGCTGTGCTAGCTTTAGGAAGTAGCATAGAGGCCAACGACGTCCTCCATTTATGTAGTAAAAACTTTAGTGTCTCTAAATGTCTGACAACTATGAAAATTACCATCAAAATTGGCACACACATTGGGCCTTCTTGTCCATTTCAACCTGTAAAAATATAGAAACGATCACAATATTCCTTCTTTTGTCACCAGATCATCGTTTATCCTCTTTTGAGCTCACATTTGCTCTCAACAAATCCAAAATATTGGATCACACTTTTTTTGGTCAAAGGTTGAAATGGACAAGATTAGGGAAAAAAAGTAAACAAACATGAATTTTGGTGGCAAATGCTTTTTGTTTTAAATGATAACCGAAGTACTACAAACCAACCAAGACAGGAAGCATTACAAAGCTTGCCTTCTGCTTTCAGTGACATTGTCTGGAATCCCACTGACTCCTCCCAATTTTGGCATGTACCTAAATTCGTTGGAAGCCCACAGAAAAAAAACCCAAAACAAAAACATTTTAAATAACTTCTGATTTTTGAAGTGGATTTTCTTAGTTTTACATACAGACCTATAATATGAGTGTCAAAGTTCAACCCAATCAAGTAGCCCTTTAAAGTAAGTGAGATCAATGAGACTATGTGAAGTAAGGCGAGGAGGGATGTTATAAGACAAACATGATAGATGAGATGAGACAGGCAGGTTATATGACCTGAAATAGTTGAAACAGAAGAAACAGGAATGGTGGGAAATTAAATAAATGAGATGAGAACCTTGATCATATGAAATATGTGATGCAATTAGACAAGATAAATTAAATGAGTGACGAGATGGACACTTTAGAAAGATAAAAACGATGAGAAGAATGAGACAAGAAAGGTTTGATGAGCGTATGATAAGAGGAACAAAGAGTTGAGAGATGAGATTACAAGATGGATGCCCTGATAAAATGAGTGCCGTATTGATTTAAAGAAGTTCACGTCTACCAGAGAGATAAACTGTTTTACTTATTTTTCAATAGAATGAACAAATACATATGACTCAGTATAAATACACTGCATGAATAGTTCATCCATACTGTATTTATTCATTAAACATCAATAAAGTCACAAAATGCGTTTACTACACACACACTGTAGATTGTTATATTACTTTATGAATTAACTTCTGAATTCAGCCTCTAAAAAAGCGTCTTGTCAAAAAAAAACAACAACAAATCATTCTAATCAAAATGTGTTGCAGTTGTGCTGTATAACATTGCATTAGTTTAATGTAATTGTACCTAATAAATTGGCTGGCAAGCATCTGCCAACTACGATCTCAGGGAAAAGTGCTGTGAAACGCCCACCTTTGGGAAGCAGGCAGTAAAGAAAGAATGATAACGACACACGCATGCTCATGATGGCACAAATTCAAGGACTATAAACTAATGTTCATGCATTCTCCGTGCTTGCCTGTGTGAGTATGCGTGTGTGAGACGTGTATGAGTGGGTGTCCAGTATATGAATGGCTGTGTTTGAGGCCCAGATGTTAGGAGCCAGAACGAGCATTCAGAGTAGGTCCTGCAGACAGTCATTAGGCCCAGCGGCCCGAGGTTGGAAGGTTAATTCTCCCCATTTTCCCAGAGGGAGTATGTACAGGATAGGTGGGAGGCGGGAGGAAGATGGGAGGTGCGGAATGAGGAGGAGAGAGGCGAGGCGAGGGGGCTGCGAAACTCAGTTCACACAAACAGCACCGTCAGCAAGATTGGAGCCAGATAAAGGAGAGAATAGGAGGAGAGAGAGCTGAGTCTGAGGGATGGACAGAGGAGCTGAAGATGAATGGCGAGTTGAGAAATGCTGGGAGGAGAAGAGAGAATACAGTAAAGGGGGCAAAAAGAATTAATGTCAGGTGGTTGGACAGGCAGAGGGTGAGATGAAGGGGACATGAACGAGCAAGGTAATGGAGCGAGAGAGAAAAAAGGATGGAGGATGGAGGCAGAACGATACTGTAAAATGGACTGCGGAGTGATGAATAGAAGTCGAGGAAGGGAGGGAGGGAGGGAGGAAGGAGCGTCAGGATGGCGAGGGGGGCAGATTGGAGGTAGGAAGGCTGACAGGAGGAGTTGTTTTTGCAAACCAACAGGAAGTCTTCTGACTCAGACCGGCGTGACAGGAAAAGCAAGGAGGACGTATAATTAAAGGCAGGACAACACAATATGTGGAAAACGCATGTCCAAGAGTGAAAAACAGATCATGGATTGCACATCTCTTTGATGTATGGGGCAAAAAACATCAATTATTGGGTAGAATCATAATACTGATGAACCAATATTAAATGCTGACATTCCCTTTGTCCAATGAAACGCATCCAAACCAATTGAATACTCTTTAATGCCGCAGAGACATGATCCTATTGTCATTGAAGACCCAACTGCAGACAGTATTGGATATTGAGAGTGATGTTTTTATGCGGAGGAGCAAATACATCATGACATGACAATACCCTGAGCATTGAAAGAAAGAACAAGAGCTATGCCATGACATTATGATCATAACATTTAAAAAGTGCTGATACCCTTTACTTGTATGACTTCCAAAGGTTCTGTAGCAGGCGTCTCCACCATAAAATTGGAGAAGATGAATCTCTTTTCTAGTCGGTAACTTGTTGGACAAAGTAACATAAAAAAGGGGAACTGGAAGATTAATATTCAAACAGGTTTCAAGAGAT
This sequence comes from Hippichthys cyanospilos, assembly GCF_059441005.1. NCBI lineage: Eukaryota > Metazoa > Chordata > Actinopteri > Syngnathiformes > Syngnathidae > Hippichthys > Hippichthys cyanospilos. The sequence goes on along the minus strand of NC_142371.1, from coordinate 4,291,837 downwards.
TCGGAATTGAGACTCTCAATGCCCAATTCCAATTTCTGACCGACAGGATTGTGTCATGTAGCACTGGCCAATATGACGGATAGATTTGGATCAACGTCTGCCAATAGTAATGTCAGTTGTCAATTTGATTAACCATTATTTCAACGAAATCATCCTTACACTCAGAAATTTTTGGCAACCAAACCCTTTTTTTAAACACACAAGTATCATGCAAAATGACTGAAAATAATTTCTCTTTTTAAAAAAACTATAATTTATTTACATGTTCTTCTTGTATTTTTTGCGTATGGTCCATGGCAATGAAATGTATCTTTTGTTTTCTTTTCAAATCGATTGTTTTGTTGAGATTTGAAAGCCTCCAAAAAATGGCTGTACATCTGACGCGACAGGAGCTTGTCCAGCTTCTTCGAGTATCAGTAACAAATCCTGTCGCGAGTTTTGCTTTGATGGTCTTAGCGTCAACTAGAGCATGTTTTTCTAACGGATCTCCAAATTCCGGAAAATGCCACAGCTGGGTATGTTTCTGTAAGGTCAAACCGTGATAGCCACTTTTGTAGGCTTTTTAAGTTCAACTGAAATAATCAATCTGAAATCTGACAAGAACCCTGAAAATGTGTCTTATACATCATGAGAAAAAATATTACAAAATATGATATATGAAAGCTTTTTTTACATAGTTACTTTTGATATTAATCCGATGTAATATCATTTGAGCACATTTGTTGTATCCGTAGTGTAAAGTCCGACTGCTACCCCTTCAAAAATGATCAGTAGCCAAGAAATATTTCTCAGCGTCACAAAGGTTGATGACCCTTACTATAGAGGGCATTCGCATAGTATCTGGGGAGCTGCTATCATATCCCGTTATGTATGAATCAGCATTTTCACCCTCCATTAATTTGAATAATTTAGCATATTTCATCTTTTATAAGCAATTTATTTGAGAACATTTATAATAAGTGTTTTGGGCACCTTTAGAAATGTAAGTGATGTATACTAGAGTCAAATCAGCCCATCAAATAAGAAAATAAGGGCTTAAAAAATACAAATATTAGCCTGAATAATTATGTAACCCAAAGAAGTGATCTTTTTGGCGTTTACGTGCACAGATGGGACAGCGTGAAGAAGAATGCAGCATTGTACTTTCCGACCTTAAAGGTACCAGAAGCCTTTTTACGGTGTCTCCCACTGCCTTCTGATTGGGAAATGACCCTTTTGTCGACGGAGCCACGCTGACCCCAACTTAATGAGGCCTGTGGTTCACTTCTGCACTCGAATTGTTCTGAACTTACTTTGATATGTGCCATTCAAGGCTTTATTTTATTTATTTAGTTAATTTTTCTGAGCACTTTTTTGAATCATTGACTTAATACGAAAAGCAAAATTATGGTTTTGTAGAGACAATAAAATAGACAATAAAATAATGACATTATTAATTATAATCATTATTACAGTTAGCAATGTTCATTGCAGCAATACACTTTTTTTCAGTGTGAGGTTGAAATGTCTGATTGCATTTGAAAGCACCATGTGTCTCATCCTCACTGCTCCAAAGGACAACTTCAAAATAAAAGCTAGCTAAGGATATTGCGTCCATATTTCATTTTGAAGTTGTCCTACGTATCTGGTTGTTTGCATGTTATATGTTGTTGCGGCTTCCTTGGCATGTCGGTATACATCAAATAACCATAAATGTGTACGTAGAAAATAGAACAAGTTTCTTATTATATTAACAGCGTTTCACAAGTCGGTGGTGACCACAAACACTCGCACAAGACCACAAACACTCACACAAAATAAATCCTCATTCTGATGTTGGCTTCTCTGTAGGCATGCAGAGGTCAACCACATGCAACATGCAATCTGCACCCAGAGGAGCATTTTAAGCACCCGCTATTCTCTCAAAAGTGGCGAATAAATAAATAAATAAACGGATCCAATTCTGTGGGCTCTGAAAACAGAACGGACCATGTGCGCTGAGCTGTGGAGTATTACCTCCACACTCTGAGCGCGGGCATTAACCACACAGCCATCTGACCCAGTGATCTGATTGGAGTCACAGCTTCTGTTGCCTGCTACCGTGCAGCTGCACAGTGTATCAGACAAGTTAAATCTGTAGACAAGGTCAACATGTTTTGTTTCCCCCCTCCCAACCAATCTGGCTCACAGGCAATGTCAGAAGAAGCTTTACCGCATACCCACAGTGTGGAAATGACAATTGCAATCCACACAAAAATGACAGAACAAAGAGCAAAAGTTCCCTAAGTCTGACAGCACAAATAGACACTAAATCCTTTTACTCTTAACTCTTTCTTCAAAATACGGTTTTAGGAATAAATTCTGGAGGGGGACATGAACTTTGTCCTATTGATGCTCTCAAAAGCAGACTTTCCCATACTTCTTGAGCTCCGAATGGTCTATTGCATCACCATTATGATGAAAGAGACTACAACTTCCCCTAGACAGCGTAATGTCAAAATTAGACACAAAATACTGTCCGGCATTTGCATGATGTTAGTTGGTTTAATATTTTTTTATTTTATTTTTTATGTTGACAGAAAGAAGTGTGAACAGTTAAATGTTTTGGGAACAGGTTGGGAACTGGTTGTTTTTTGGGGCATCAAGAAGTTAATTGTTCATTATCCCTAGCAATAAAGAACACATTTCAAAACAATGAACACGTCTGATATTTGGTGAATGCTCAAGTTGGCTGCTTATGTTGGCTGCCAGCGCTAGAGTTCATCTCTCTAAGATCTGCAACTGTCTATTGTCTTCCAGCTCGTAGTTTTCTTCAAGCCGATCGCAACTGATTTTGAGCTAAAATTGGGGTAGCTCCTGGACTGTTCGTCAGGCAATTTACATGTGCATGCTGTAAAATGTTAACACCCCGTTAAGAACATTGTAGTCTTTCAGTGACCTAAAAAGAATCTTTTGGGAATGTGCGAAGAAGCACACAGGGAAAATATCTTCACATGAGAGGTTGCTATATTTCTGCAGGAAAAATTCATGGCAAAGAAAACTATATTAAATCAGACATAATTCAAAATAGCTCTTTGTCTTTACATGATAAGAAAGAACATAGTTCTTAGTTGAACCAGTGGTTGAACCTTTTTTCTATGATGTACCTACTGTGAAATATTTATTTCTGTCAAGGACACCCGTACCAGCTCTGAGCTTTTTGGATGAATACAAATAAAAACAAAAATAAATAAAAATGGTTGGATGGATGGATGAAAATGTATACATAAAATAAATATTTTTTAAAAAGTGCTGTGCTCATCGTGTCTGATTTATTTAACTAGGAATTATGCGTGTACCTCCAGGCATTTTCTATTCAACAACTCCAGAAGATAGATAATGTAATATCATCCATTTAATTTATCTAAATTTAAAGCCCGGCGTGCAGTAGTTAAGCTTGCATTGGAGAGGTTTTGGATTTTAACTGTGTTCCTCGGCAGATTTGTGACTCCGGCTTCCTTCTGAAATCCAAAAATGTTCTAATTGGGTAAACTGATGACATTTTTCAGGTTTCAATAATGGTAGTATGAATGTGTAAAAATGTACTGCAATTGGCTGGTGACAGCACAAGTACAATCAACAATCAGTAGCTTTTTTGTCCAATAGGTAATTTTGGCTTCTCATTTGTAGTTCACCATGAAACTAGTGATCATTTTTGTGTTGAATCAAAATGAGACATTTTCTTTTTCTTTGGGGAACAACAATGAACACTTTTGCCTATTTGCACAAAGACGGCTGGGGGGATGGATAGTTGCAGCCCCGGTTGAGTTAAAAGAGCAAATAGACTAAGCGAGGCTTGTGCGTGCGCACGTACAAATTATGATGGTCTTAAGACAGATTTGGGGAAAAACCCAGTCGAACACTGATGCGATCCGCTGTCCGTATTCAATCTCAGCATCATAGAGATAAGGGTAGCATATGTGTGTGTGTGTGTGGCGGGGGCTTCAAGCAACCAGCTGTGGTGTCCAGATTGGGGAGGGATTACTCCCCCAAATCTCTGCCATTTACCTCAGCTGCCTAACGAGCTCCAACACAACAGCACTAATTGCGACTTTTATTTTATTGTTGATTGCAAACAATCACACAATCAAATTACGGCATGTTGATGATGCGTTATACCGATCTGTGTCTAGGTAAAGTCCAACAAGGGGATTACGCTGCCAGTGAGACTCTCTACAGCTATATCAACACAATCATTAGTCAGATGGACATCCGACTAATCATTACATTGGATAAAGGGATAGATTGGATGGCTTACTGCTAAGTCTTCTGAAGCGTCCACATAGACGAATATGATGATAAATATCACTGACTTACTTCCGGCAAAACTAATCAGCCAAGAGCCAAGGAAAAAGTAAAAGTTTTTCAAAAGGCCACTCTTCACTGGAAAAGGAGAACTCCTCATCCAGCAGACTCCTGAGTAATGTCAAGAGGTCGAAGGCCGGACAGGATCACTGAAACAATATTATTAGGCCAGCGAGGGAAAAGGAGGCAGGGTCAGATAATAAGACTCAATCTGGCTGAGTGAAAATGCCTGGGAGGGAAAGTGCTGACACCTGCCTCGCGCTTCCCCATCCAATTGCCATGCGGCGCTAACTCTGTGCTACTGATATTCATGCCGAGCTGTGCGTCCACGGCCCACAAACTTTAACGGCCGCCTCCGCCTCCTCTTTCTTCTCTCCTTCTTCCTCCTGCGCCTCATATATCAGCCCTCACTGGTGATGGGGGAGCCAAGTGGAGAACATGCAGGTGAAGAGGGCGTTAGGGGATCGTATTGAAATTTGAGGTCAGAAATGGCTGCTTGTGAACCTGCTCTTCTGTGTCCTTTTTATTTATGTCCTGCCATCCTTTACACTTGCAATAAATATATGCATACAGACATCACTGGTATATATGTGAAATATTGATGTGTACAAAAAGGAATCAAAAATAAAAATGAACATTGCACAACTGAGCTTCCTCTAACAAGCAATTCAATATAAAGGCAAAGCTCAGGCAATAATGTGTGCGATGTTATTGGCTCTGACAGGGGGGTCAAGCCACAGTGGGCTGTTGCCAACAAAACAGGGGGATTAGCGGATGACACTGAGCCGTGGTTGAGCACACTAAAAGGAAAAAATGGGGACAAAAACAAACTGTAGAAATAGACAATATGAAATTCCTCCAACGTGAGCTTTAAAGAGATCGAGTGACCCCTGTTCATGGTTCGAAATTCATAAACTCATCGAGTGTCATGACTATTTTCTCAAATATTCACCCATCGTATTTGTACTTTCTCCTGTGCTGCCAAAACTTTCTGGTGCTGCAAAGCCCCTACCCCACCGAGGGGCGAACGTCGGTTGATGTCTGCAAATGTAGCAAATCTTTTAATCTCACCAGGGTGTGTTCACCAAAAAGTGAACTTTCACCTGTACCGCTTGTACATTTTAAACATGTTTGAAATTTCCTGAGCGCAAGGAAAAAAAACCAACAAAAAACATTAAAAACTGTTGACGAACGATTGGCAACTTGCAGCTACTTCTGACACAATTTTGGCAAATGTAGGCTTCACTCACCAACCTGCAATGAAATTGGCACTTAATATGCCCTGTTTGCAATTTAGTAGCTGGCAGAAGAGTAGTAAAATGGATTAGCCACCCGCAAAATTAGCAATGACAAAATGTTCTTGAAAGGCAAACGTAAAAATGCTGGAATTTGGTTTCAATGACCAGTAAAAGTTGAAAACAACTCTCCAAGAATTCTGAAATTCAGATGAATATTTCCATGAGAACAGGGCACCTGGAACAAAAAAAAAAGAAATCCAAGGAATGAACCCAACAAAAATCGTTAAAGCCTTGAAAAAAAAAATAATTTCAAGGCAGTGAAAGAACATCCATCCGTCCATCCATTTTCTAGAGCCTCACAAGGGTCACAGGGGTGCTGGTGCCAGCTATCCCAGCTGACTTGAGGGTAGAACTGGTTGCCAGCCAATTGCAGAAAACCTCATCGTGGTCAACCACATTAAAAGGGCAGTTGAATTCTGCTCTCAGGATATTGTTTCTTTTATGACTGAAGGAGGTCAGGTAATGAAGTTCTCAGATTCTATTCATCCAGTGTGTGATTATATCTGCTAGAGGAGTATTGTCACCTCAGCAATAGGCTAAGACACTCTTTATAGTGGCAATAATGCGTGTTTTATCATTTCTTCTGTTACAAAGCAGGCTTTCATTTCTGGGTGATGTGCAATGAGCTGACTGATTCCATTGTTCATCATTGCCTGCTTCCAGTTTGATTGGTATCATCTTAAAAATGCATTTCAGTACATTAAAATATCTCAAGTTCAAACAATAACGATCAAACTGCACAGTGCCGGTTACATCTCTCCCTTTTTACTTACTTCTTACTTACCGTTGAGGGGGAAGAGTGGTGGCAGGTGACGTCGACTGCCATACATTTTCTCAACAACATTTTTTAGGGAACAAATAACATGAAAGCATTTTTATATTTGTACTGTCATCTATCAAACAGTGAAGTGAACTGCTAAGGCAAGATGCTAATACTTCTGTCAACAACCAACCAATATGCTATTATGGGGACTGCAGAAAGCAACAGCAAGCACATGTATAAGACAGAGACCTGTTTGGGACCATAAATAATGATGTGATTATGAATGTACTAGCATTGCTTACGAACAAAGGTACGGACCTTTATACCCCTCCAACATTTGCATTGTTCTATTGATCTGCTTCATTCCTGTGCACTAAACACAGTTATGGCAACTAAGGGTTGGGGTCTGAAGGTTTCCCACCCAGCCTTTGCCAATGGTCCAAAAAAGGAATGGTCATGGTTCATGGTCAGACAATACAGTGAAATAGGTGAACTTTTCATATGGCTAGCATTTTTGATAATACAGCTTACTACCATCTCTGTAAAAAGTAGACATTGACATTAAGAATGGGGAAATAATAGAAATATCAATTCACACATAATGGCTCAAATTTAGACTGTGGACACCCTGAACTGGTTGCCAGCCAATTGCAGGGCACACAGAGACGAACAACCATTCACGCACCCATTCATACCTAGGGACAATTTCGTATGTTCAATACACCAGCCATGCATGTTTTTGGAGTGTGGGGGGTGGAGAGTACACATGCGGAGAGTACACAAGCAGGCTCAGGGAGAACATTCAAACTCCACTCAGGAAGGCCGGAGCTAGCCAGATTTGAACTCGGGTTCTTTAGGCAGATGTGCTAACCAGTGTGCCACCAAGCCGCCATGCTCAAATTTAATATTAATTTAACAATAATGTAATTTTAATTTATAGACATTCATTTATAGACAACCCTTGCTGCTTTGTAAACACACATGCGCAAATTCCACCAATTTTCTTTTTCTACTTTTTAATATCCATTTTCTATGCCATTTGTCCTCATTACTGTCACGGATGAGATGGAGGCTATTCTGCCCACTTTGGGCTAGAGACATTAAATGTGTAATTCCAGCGGAAAAACACGCAGAACATCTATTAATTCAGAGCAAAACGATGGCCTTCAAACATATGCCTTCATTCTGAAAGGTTCCAATGTGTTCTCGCAGGGCTGGAAGAACAGACATTAAAGCACAGCCACCTCTGCCAACTGATTGGCTTTTGGCTTCGTTGGGCTGGAGTTTGCCATCCTCCCTGTCCAGTTTTCAGAAAATCTACTTTAATTAACATATCAGAGACCCAAACGGGGATAAAGCCCTTCTCTGCAAACTGTAATCTGCCCAGTTTGAAGCGATCAACCACAGAGAGGACACAACGAAGCCTGCCAAGTCAAACACAAGGATAATCCAGTTATACCTGCTTATACGGTGGTCGGCTAAAAGCACTGAACAGGCACTCTTGCCCGGACGGGAAACAGCCTGCATGGCGTTTTCATCCAACGAAAAGCGTTTTGATAGACTTTTATGACGTGGCTCCAGCTCCAAACTGCAGTTTAGCCACATGCAGCCATATGAGCGCCTCCTCCTCCTCCATCTGGAACAAGATTAAATATCAAGCAAGTGCGACTGCCCTTCTCTTATTGCTCCCCAGTGGCTTTCATCACTTAATTTCCACCTGTACAACTTGCTGCCCCCTGGGTGCCCTGTCTCACTCACAGCACTTTATCTGTCACAAAATGTATTTTCTTTCTTTCAACTTAAACCCTCTATACATACACCATCACACACACTTTGAGTTTTTTTTTTTTTTTTTTAACATTTTTAATCTAAGGGCGTCACTCAACTAGTGAGTGGGGGGTTTTCTGTTTCCCCTGAATTGCACACCCCCTGAGGATCATCAGGGAAAGTTGAGGGGGCAACAGATGGAGGCTATTGTGTCTCAAAAAGACATGCAGGAGAGATTATAAAGAGAGTGTGCATGTTTGTGCATGTATGCATTGTGCGTCCATGGCTTGAGGAGGGGGTAAGGGTAGGTTAACACAAGATGGTTAAAATCTGCTTGGTTAATAGAGTCTCCTGGAATGCCACGTCCTGCAGTTTTAATGAACCGCCCCAAGTCAAAAGGCCCAATGGAGCGTGCTCCGTTTGCCCAAATACTCTTAGGGTTTGATGTCCTTTGACCCTTGCCATTTCCATGCTACTTGAACGTCCAAGATAGTCTGCTGAGCCACAGATTTTCAAAGTTTTTTAGATTAGTAGACATAAGAAGCTAACTGTTTCTTGAGTCCCCTATTTCCTCACCCTGGCAAAAACAAGCACTTGGGTAAAAAGTTTTTCAAAATCAGATTTTTTTTTTTTTTTTTTAAAACAGATCTTAGTCCTTATTAGTTCCTAAAAACACGAACACATAAAGACACAAATGCATCCATCCACATACGCACAAAAGAAAGACCTCATTGCCAACAAGGAGCCCGAATATACAATATGCATGTACAGTATGCATCCAAAGGGATATTTGTGGCATGCGTGTGGGTTCGGCACTAATAACATGCAATGCAGCTAATTAAACAATCTTTGTTTGTGTACTATAGCAATGGTCTTAGCTTAGCAGGCTCAATACACGGTGACTGACTATGCTCCATTGTAAACATTCGTACATAGAACCATACTATACAAGAATTGGCCAACTTAGAAAAAAATGAAAATAATGTGACGTTCGACATCTAAGAGCCATCTTGAAGACATGGTATTTCATTTGTAAAAATGTTGGAGGTCATAATTTAAATGTGACTGGACAAAGATTGTCTGTAAATTACATTACTAAACAATTTTATCAACAAGTAGGTGCAGTGGTTGGAAAGAAGAGATTCCATTAATATTTTTCTTACACAAACAGATGCATAACTAATCTCTTTGTAGGCTGACATTAATTAGCTAGCTGTCCATGCATGGCTCAAATAAAGGAACGGTACATTTGCTCATAAAAAGACACACTATCTTGACATTTAATTGATTGTTGCCTCTTAATAACCACCATTGGCATCATTTCCACATGTATCATATTGAGTATTAAGATCACACTGACAGAAAACCTCATCCATAATAAAATTGCTATACCGGAGTCATTTATTTATGAGAAGGTTCTGTTCCCATGGCTCCACTGAAACCTGAAACTGGAAAATCAAAACTCACTGTAGAAAGCAGAAAGTCATAAATAAACAAGCAAATGAAAAATAATAAATATATAGCACTAACTGACCATGACCCCCACTTCTGCTGGGTGAAGCCATATTATTCAAAACCATATTCTGTGCTAAGGCGTATGAGACATGACCACAATGTAACAAGCTGGAAACCACTTTACATGTAATTTTGTATATACTTTAAATTGCTAACGTTGTGAAGCCTGTATTGACTTCTTCTATCTATCTATCTATCTATCTATCTATCTATCTATCTATCTATCTATCTATCTATCTATCTATCTATCTATCTATCTATCTATCTATCTATCTATCTATCTATCTATCTATCTATCTATCTATCTATCTATCTATCTGTCTGTCTGTCTGTCTGTCTGTCTGTCTGTCTGTCTGTCATCCGTCCGTCTGCCCGTCCGTCTGTCTATCTATCTATCTATGTAATATATATATGCTGTAATGTATGCAACATAAAAGGTCTCTGTAATATGATGAGTCCAATTGTGGGCCCCCTTTGCCATTTACCTGCAGTGGGGCTTTTAAGAAAAACAAAGTGGAAAACCTGAAAGGGCAATCAGAGCTGCTCTTCCTGTCTGACATTCATGAGCACAGCCTTCTAATGGCGCCATTCATTATACCCCCTATTTAAATAAACACAAGCCTAATGATATAATAACAAGTGAGGCAGCCTGCATATACCATCATAATCAACAGAAAAAGTACCTCAGAACTAAAGGACACATTACATTATATCCCCAAAGCAAATCTTGCTGTCCCCCACACATTGCCGCATTCGTCTATCATTCACATGGAAATAAAGTAATCAAGGTGAGTTTAAATATAGACAATATGAAGAGATGAGGAGAAGGACTGTTTTCACTTGGCGATGCATTTAGGCTCTCGGAATGTGCGGATGATGTGTGCTGAGTGGGTGGTGTGTTTATCTACAGCATTGCGATTGGACGGAGTTCCATAAAACCGGGTAAAAAGAAAGCATGCATATTTTGACATACGCACAAAAAATAAATATTAAAAGATTTTGGCGTAGTACGAATGTTGCTGTGGTTCTTGCAAACGATCGGTAAATGACTCCAAATTACCCTATCTGCTATATGTGCCGGGACTTTTTTTTTTCATCAAAACTGAAGGTCTGAAAAACTCCAGCCAAAGTGGAGATTTTCCTAATCCTCTGGATTCGCATTTGCATGTAGCAAGCATAAACCGGACATCATCACTGTATTCTATTTCCTGCCAAAGACGCTGAGGTCGGTGACGTTAGGAGACAGACGTTCTTTCTGATTGGACAGAATTTGGTGACACAAGCGGCTTGGCATCCTTGCAAAAGAATAAAACTGTATAATGCAAAATCGTGTAGCAGCAGTCTTTTTCAGTAAACAAAGCCATGTGGATGGAAGTTTTTTACATGCAAAGAGGGAGAATTTGCAGGTTTAAATAGCTCTGGTTATGTGCAGACAAGGCCTTGAACCACATACAGTAGATATAAGGCGTGCCACCCGCTGACACTCTTGGAAAATCCAACTGATTAAAATCTTATGACTATGACACTCATTCATAGTAATTGAGTGGCAATCCCATCGCCATATGGCTTATTTTTGACATACTTGTCTGCCACACATTTCAATATGCAAAATGAAACATGACAGAAGCTTAAAGTGGTTTAGAACTTGGCATCATTTTGATTTTTAATAATCCATAATAATGAAATATGTAATAAACTACTTTTTTGACCTACCCCAAACTAGGCTAAGTATATTCTTTAGCTGCTGGGAATCCCAAGCTGAAACGCCACTCGTTGTTGTTGTTGTTGTTGTTTTTTTTTTTTTCATTCTCAGATATCCTGAAAAAAAGATACATTGCATTTTTTCAGAGGAACATGAGCAATCCGTGCCATTATTTTTTAAAACGTGAATATCAGCATGTGATTGCAGAGGTTTCGGTGACATACATTATGATTGAATATTTACCACTTAAAAGTGTTCAATGCTTGTACCATATGTAATGTTGTTTGTCAGGAAAGAGATCCAGCTTAAAAGTGAGGGAAGAGAATCAGTCATTATTGTTGTTTTGTTGGCAATGCAATCAGAATAGTTTGGGGAGAAGCACTCCTAAAATTGACTTAACATCAAAATTTCCACAATTTCATCCTCACTCACAATTCAATCATAAACTATTTTGACATTCTTAAACCTCACATGTAATAATAGTCCTAACATTATTACAAGTCTAACTTAATGTTACATATTTGTGAGAGATAATGAACATAGAGATTGTAATTAGAAGACCATATCTGTGTTGCAGTTACTGAGTATGTAGCTTTGATACATGTGTCATTATTGCAAAATAGCAAGACCTGGATTAACGTTGAGTTTGTAAAACTGTGTTGCTTGTTTGACTTCCAGGAATTTCACCTTAGTCAAGTTATTTATTCTTTTAAGTAAATTTAGGACATTACCTCACTTTAGACATGGAACTTGCGTTCCATCAGGTCACCCCTCACACTTGGTGCACACGCCTGTCATTCTGCGTGACAAAAGAGAGGAACACAGTCATTGTTTTGGTAACTTTCTAAATTTCTGGATAACATTTATAATTTTACTAAGCATTTGTAACTATTTTCATTATTAAAAGCTACCATAGCAGACATCATGATTGGGATCACTTTCACATTGGCAGGCGCATGACAATTGACATAAAGTATCCACTTCCAAAGCTTGAAATATTTTGACAGACGTCAACTTGTCTTACCTTTGCAACTGCATGAGAAATGGTTCAACCGACACCGAGACCAGTTTGCATTTTCAGGCTTCACAATGCTGTTATTGTCTACATTAAATGGCTTTTTGCCCATGAGTGTGTCTTTCTATATTGACTCATATACAATGAGTGGTATACAGTACGTGGGTATTAGATTTTTCTTAACCATGGACATATATATTTCATGTTTATGTATGTATGTGGGGCTATTTCATATGTAAATTTGACCTTTTTGCGTGCACCTACTGTAAAAAAGAACATTCCCATATCGATATTTATATCTTATGATAAACAATATTTATTTGTTGTGGTTTGTACACATGCAAATGTGGGTTTGTGTGTGCATGGTTGTATTTGTCAAGTAAGACTACCTCAGTCGGTTTATTCAAGCGTCTTTGTTTACTCTTGGCAACAAAGCTGTTTATGGAACAGGAAGCAGAAGATAAATGTAAGTCAGAAAATAAAGAATAAACAATTCAGAGATGTGTACGGTTTTTTTTCGATTGTCATGGTTGTGAACTATCTAAATTTACGGTTCTAAATTTTAATTTGGTAAGTAGAGTGCATAAGGAAATTATTCACAGCGCTTCATTTTTCACAGTCATGAAACAACCTCGCTCCCAATTGTATTAAATTAATCTTTTATAAGAAAATTCTACACATAAATTCCAATAATGACCCATGTTTAACATTTTTTGAATTTGTTAAAAATAGAAAACCAAAAATGTACATTTAGATAAATATTCACAGCCTTTGAAGAGACCTTACCGGGGAGGTTGAGGCGTGTGATCCCTCTGTAGTTGGAACACACTCCTTCTTAAAAAGGGGGCCCACCACCCCAGTCTGCAAATCCAGAGGTACTGTCCCTGATCTCCATGCAATGTTGCAGAGGTGTATCAGCCAGGACAGCTCTACAAAATCCAGAGCCCTCAGGGATAACCCTAACCCTAACCTCTTGCAACCAAGGAGTTTTTTTGACTGATCTTGGTGACTTCAGCCCCAGAGATGGGAGAGCCTACCTCTGAGTTTCCAGACTCTGTTTCCTAAGGGGAAGAAGTGTCCTTGGAATTGAGGAGGTATTCAAAGTGTTCTGCCCACCAGTTCACAACGTCCCAAGTTGAGGTCAGCAGTGCCCCATCCCTACTGCACACAGTGTTAATGGTGCACTGCTTCCCCCTCCTGAGATGCTGGATGGTGGACCAGAATTTCCTCAAAGCCATCCAGAAGTCGTATTCTATGGCCAAACCGAATTCCTCCCACCTTCCAACCACCGAATCTGCGCTCCGCTTGGCCAGCCGGTACCCGTCAATTGCTTCCTGAGTCCCACAGGTCAAAAAGGCCCGATTGAACTCCTTCCTTGGGGATTCCCGCTACGACAGGCGCCAACCACCTTACAGCCACATCTCCAATCAGCCGCCTCAACAATGGAGATGCGGAACATGGTCCACTCGGGCTCAATGTCCCCCTTCTGACAGGGGATTCTGCCAGACAATCCCAGCAGACCCTCACGATACGTTTGGGTCTGCCAGGTCTGACCGGCATCCTCCCTCACCATTGGACCCAACACACCGCCAGATGCTGATCAGTTGACAGCTCCGTCCCTCTCTTCAACCAAGTGTCCAAAACGAGCAGCTGCAAATCCGATGATACAACCACAAAGTTCATCATCAAACTGCGGTGCCAAGAGCACATATGGGTACCCATGCACTTGAACATGGTGTTTGTTATGGACAATTTGTGACATGCACGGAAGTCCAAAAAAGAAACCAACAATTTTTCTTCATAAGGGGTCTGTGAGCCGTACTTTGTCTGGGTAACCCTACCATGGGCATAAAGCCCCCGACAACTCATCTCCTAGGATCATTGGAACACACAAATGCCCCCACCACGATAAGTTGAAGGCTAACGGAGGGGTATCCAAATGTCACAATACAATATTATCCTGAGAGGAACCTAGCAAAATTATGTATTTTGACAACTGCTCTACTTTTAATATTGTAACATGACAAGGATTATAATGTGTCAATTTCTAAATCGCAAATTGCTGTTATCGTTGACATGATTTACATCCCTACTACTGATGAAACTTGTAAACTACAACATGGTGACTCGGAATGAGCGCCGTGAAAAACCACGGTTTCATTTCAACAAAAAAAGTTTGGACCCCTGTTTTCCACTGTCATAACCCACATCCAAACTAGACCATGTGGAAGCAAGAATATATGAATTGTATCAGTTAAACCTAGTAATAAAAATCAAGCCGTACACATAAGCCATCCCGCAACCTGCAGCCTTCCTGAATTATAATCTCTCAGGTCAGCATTTGTGCCAACATTGATAATTGCATTGGCGATTGCCATGTAATCAATTAATACGTTCATCTGTGGCTTTGTAACTAACCGTTAATTGGCTTGTGCCACGGAGAGGCTGAGGAATGAGCAGACTGAGTGCAGGAGGGACTGGTTGATTACCGCAGATGGGCTTTCAAACCTGTTTCTACAGCGTCTGCCTGGAGCTCTCTGACGCCTTTCTGATTTAGCAATTGCTTGGGTGCGAAGGGCAAACAGTTTGGTCATTGGCCCTTTGTAACAAGTTCTGTCTGCTTTTATAGCAAGGACACAAAAATCTACAGTATAGAGCACAAACACTGTTTGCTTTGATCTCATCTTGCAGACAGATGCATGCAGCTTTTTCTACCATTAACACTTTTGTTACTTTTGAACCAATGGTCAGGAAAATTCTTCGCCACCTGTGGTTTGCACCGCTTTGAGTGAGCACATGGAGAGCAAAGGATTTCAGGGCCAAATAGCCCAGCTGTATTGATCGAGCGAGCACCTTATTCTATTTTGTCCTCTAAAACATCCCTTTTCACTCGGTTGACTTCTATTCAAAGCTTTGCAGTGAGACCTGTGTCAATAGGGAAGCCTGCCTTCATTCCTTAGCTGTGGAAGCCCCCCTGAGGGCTGAGCACAGGCTGCTAGACCATGACAGGCAGGGGGCTAATAGGCGGCATTGGATAGGATAAAAGATGTGGGGCACAAAAAGTTTGAGGACCAGAACAGGGCCATCTGCTTTTGTGGTGATGAGCATCAAAGCGGAGAGGAACCCTGTTGGGTTCCCACTTTCACATGGCCGTTCAACATGTGGGCTCCATATTTCAACTCGAAAGACAAGTCAGCAAGACCCCTCTTCTGTCTTCCTGACTTCCAACATTTCAGGGGACCAATGAGATGACCAAGTCCTTTTTTTTTATGTCTTTCTCCAACCCATTACACTTCAGCGATTAGCATTCTTTGTGACAACTAGCTCGCCTTTGGTGAAAGCACTACTTGTTAGTAAGGTAGCTTATCTGTCTCCATGGAGTTAAGAATTTGTAACCCGCAGATATTGCTGCTGTGGCTGCTGCCACGGATGGACAAATTACATAAATCTGGGATGTTCAATGTTTTTTTGCCCCAAGATGTCTCTGGGTTGGGAGCTCAAAACGCTACGGTTGAGGTAATATAAGGGCCGACCCATAAGTATAAGTAGAATGCACACTGATTGGCAACATTCACTTAGTCCTTCAATAAACGATGGTTCCCAAACATCACCAAACATCACTTTGGCGACCACATTGACTACAAGCCCATTAACACAATATATATCTTTTTGCTTCTCTACAGAGTATGGCTTTTCTTTTGGAATATACAAACTATATATTGTTGTTTATATTTGTATGTTTTTCAAAATAAATTATTTATTCATTGATGTAAAATAGTATGACCCAACTACAGTAACTGAGGGAGAGAAAAGTAAGTATCCTACCTGGGCAACATTGGGTCAAGAAGAATACAAAGTCTCATGCACGTCCTAACAATAACAAAGGTGCTTTTGATGAAAGCATTCTATATAAAGTTTACTTTATAATGCAGTTAGCTTTTGGTTAATTAGCTTATATCATTGTTGTTTATGCTTGTTTTTTTTTTCTATGTTGTTTGATGTCATGCAATCTACCAGTACAATTTTTGTGATGGACTGGTTGAAATGTAGAAATATAGAAAGTCTGTACTGCTGCAGAGCAAGCTTGCTTAGTGCCTTTTTTTTTTTTAAACAGCTTTGACAATGTCAAAATCACCTGGTCTAAGATTGCCATTTTGGTCCCAAAACAATAAACAGGCCTTTGGGTAAAATGCTACAAAATAGGTCAGTGCATGGCTACAACGATATGCTTCTAGGCTGATTAATTATTGAAGTGGCTAATACTACATTTGGCTGGGAGCGCTAAGGGCTTCTGTCCTCATTTGTGGCACCATAACAATAATCAGTCTTGCTGTATGTTTCATAACTATGCATGCGTCTTTAGTTTCTCTCTGTGCCTTGCTGGCTTCCCCCATATTTAAACTCACATTTGTGTTTTATTTTTCCTTCCTGCCGTTCCCCCTTGATGAACACCAAGCTCATTATCTAATGATGCCCGTTCAAGCCTTCCCCCTCCCTTTGTCCATTAGGCACACTCGGAGGCTTGTGAAGGCCGGGCACATACTGTATCGTACCAGCTCTGATGACGCCGGTCACTCTCGCCTCACTCTTCCACTCCTTCGCCTTCGCTGGAGTACGCCTGCCTCAAGGTAGCATATGGCATTCTAAGACTTGCTGGACTCATCGGCCTCCCACACAACACAGCACATCCATCTCTCCCTCCCTCCACAGCTCATTTATGTGCTCTCCAACAGTTATTTTCTCAACCCCTCTCCCCTGGTACTGCACGGAGCCCCATTGCTCCAAATTCTATTTCACAAAGCCACACTTCAGTGACGCTCACCATAGGGAAGGTTCAGGTTGCCATTTGGTGGGGGGAGACTAGTGTCATTAGTTAAATTTTAGTCAGACGCTACTCCAAGGGAGGGGTACAAGAGCCTTTAGCCTTTTTTTGGCTTTGAGGTCTTTACTACTCACTCAAACGTCCTTTTATTCCAAACAAATGCAGATGGTGCTTTTTTTGTTCTTCTTTGTACATCCTACCAAGCGAGTGTTTACCTCACCTGAGCACAGCAGAACAATGAAGGTTGTGTCAGAACCACAATTGAAAACAAAGTCAACTTGAACAGATGGATCTCCACACTAAATGTTGTCCATCTGCAGGAGCTTTTTACGTGTAATAGGACCATTTAAGTCACTGATGAATACACAAATGTTGACAACCGTTGATTGGGGATTTCAAACAAATGATTGTGGGCATGTGAGTCTGTGTCCATTTTGGTGCATATTAGGATAAAAAGACGGTTTAGGAATTTTACTGTGTATGCTTTAATGCCTTTTTTGGATGTCACTTTACAATAAAGGGCATTTAGTTGCCCTTTATTGCGCGCTCCCGATTGCAAAAACAGTCGCACGCCACAATGTCCTTGGATAAACAAAAATTAATAGGGCCCTTCACGATATGTTTTCCTCTTTTCATAACAACTCCACCATGGCCAACGTCTGCAATCTACAGAGTGCAGTTCTGCTTATTGCTTAATGGGAACTATTTGGACACAGTTTTGAAAGGTTTTGTCACGTATTGCTATTTGTAAGGTTGAATTCTCTGAGATATTTCTGCTGTGGGACATAACCTAACGTTGCTTATGTACAGTATAACTAAAGCCTCTATTTAGGTGGCATAGCTTCACATATCTTTTTGCAATCATTCCAATTGGCTCATACATATATATATATATATATATATATATATATATATATATATATATATATATATATATATATATATATATATATATATATATATCCTCCAGTGTACATCACCATATGGTTTGGAAGGGTAAGCTGTCATTTTCCATTGCGGGCTGTACAGGCATTAGATTAATTGCACAATGGAGTAAACCACAACACAACAAAGCCATGCCAAAGTCTTCCCATGCCAACATATATTGTTTCAGGAAAAGGTCTGTGGATGCTTTGGAATTGCATGGAATTCTGCATATGCGTGATTTGACCATCATCATCAGACAAACAAATCTGCTTGAACTAATAGCCAATGACCAATTCTAATGGAAATAAAACGTTTACACACATGTTAAAATCATATGTTTTGGAGTATAAAACTCCTGAGAGCTATATTGATCATTTCATATATTTTTTCATTAGTACCTCAGGTGATTTAGAAAAAAAAAAGATTCTGAGAGCAGAAATTGAAATATTGTTTTGTATAAGTAAAATTGTTTGGAAGGAAACTTTTATGTGGTGCATAAAATACCCAGCATCAAATCCACACCCCAACTGTAAAGTATGATAGATGGAGTTTGATGGTTTGGGGCTGCTTTTCTGCCGCAGGAACTGGGTGGATTGCTATCATTGATAAAATTCAATTCCCAACTGACTTATGACTTTTTATACTGCACCAGGCTGGCAAAGTCACACTTTTTTTCATTAAACTGTAATTATAAGTGAGATACAGGTATGCAGTAAAGGAATACAAGTACAGTTAAGTGCCCAATTCCTGGTTTACTGAAATAGGGCCATGTGGGTTCTTTTTGGTTCCCATACATGATTCATTTGTTTTCTTTTTGTATTTCACATATGAACCTCATTATTTATTCAGACATAATGGTAATAAAACTAGCCAGTTTAATTTTTCAGCTTTCACGACCAAACAGAGCAATGAATATTCCTCTGGAAGCACAATTTCCACCGTCGCCAGGGGCTGGCACATTATCTGCTGGATCAGCTTGTAAACAACATAATTTTTAAAAGTGACAGTGCCACACCATGAACCTAATGTTGCCACACCCGTGTGCTTTGAATCCCCAGCTGAGTCAAGTGGACAGGCACAGGTGTGTGAGCAATTAGTAGGATTCACAAATGTTCTCCTTCTCCCAGCCTCTTTCCTCCTGAGAACCAGATGGGTCCATTGGACAGGCTAGGGTGCAATTAGTTCAATTTACTTATGTTGATTTGTCCAACAGCCGGCCCAAATGTGCACTGGCTACCTTCAAAATATAGCTCTAAGGAAGCATGTTTGCATCAACTCTCTGGTACAAAGTGAATCTAAACCCTTCGCCGTTGTTAACACCACGTTGTGTCGAATTTAGAGTTTCCGTTTACTGGTCTTACATGAATGCAGCACTACGGTCTTTCAAAGAGGCCATATTTTGAAAGCATACACCAAGGCCTGAAAAACTTGGGCAAATATGTCAACACTGGTTAGCTACCCCAGGCTTTGGTGGACATAAACATAGCCAGAGGTTGAAAATCCATCAGTACTGTCAAATGACGACCGACACAAGCCCCGCAAATACGGACCCCATGGCAAACACTTTTCACACTTTTTTAAATACAACTCTTCAAGTAGAATGCACGACAGTGATCCAGGCACACGAAGATGAACAACCGGTAACAACACAGTGCATGCAGCGGGCCGTCCGTGATATAAGAAAGCCAAAGTTACTCTTTAAGCCATTCTTTCCAAGGCAAATTGTTATTTTTTTGCAATTTTCTTGCTGGTGTTTTATTTCATGTTTGGTGGGTCAACTCAAATGTGGAGAATAACATATATATATATATATATATATATATATATATATATATATATATATATATATATCATATGTAGTTGGAGTGTAATCCACTCCCGTGATTGTTCGCAGCGAGCCAATCCAATGTCTTGTAGGAGTGCCTGTGAGCTGATTGCCAGATTGCCTGGCCAGTCTTAATAGATGTTTCCCAGTAAAGATCACATGTGAGTGCAGCTGCGGGAGAGCAGTGAGGAGGAAAGAAAGCTACGGGATGCTGTTAGTTTTTGTAATAAATTGGAATTTTGAGTGTAAACTGCTTCCTTGTTATTATGTTTGGTCCGAGGCGCGAGGAAGCCTGTGGATTAGGACTGAGTCAGTTGTTATTGCGCGTAAGGTGATTGCGGCTGACAGCAGCTTGGGACGACGTACTTGTTAACGGTTTTGTACATTTTTCTTTCAACAATAGAAATGATCAGAAAGAATCATGACTACATAATAACAAACAACAAATACATATTATGATGGAATAAAACATCATAGATCACATTTTGGTCAGTTTTTTTTTTTTTAATCTAAACTATTGGTGAGTCTTCACATAGATATTACTTTGATAAATGCATTATTGACGAAAGGCTAAAAATGTCTTTCCCTCTTTCACAATGCAATGCAATGGTTCCAAACTTTAATTTTTCGGGGTGATACAAGGATAGTGCCGCCTAATGTCGGCTAAATGTGCTTTTTTTACCAATTGAACCTAATGAAAATCGGTCCTCACTTTATCTTCCTTGAAACCCTACTTTGTTGTCTCCACCATTGAGGATCACTCTGATGAAACAGGATTGAGAAACACTAAATGAAGAGTTTGTGCTAATAAATTTTCAAAAAGGGCTGCTGACAGAAAAAATTTCCATGATAGAGCTGTATCTCACTCCACAAGGTACTGGGAGATCAGTACTTGAACTATTAGAGGGGAGAAAGCAAATGGATGAAGTCTATTCAACTGTCTGTATCCACTTTTCTCTCTCAAGGTCTCTGCATTTTTATCTATATTGCTTAATGGTCTGCACACTATCTTGTGGCCATGGGCTGCATCTTTAATCTGTATATGTTGTTGGGTGTTTATCGTTGTTTGAGCCTTTTTGTTTTTTTTAGATCTTACCCAGCATACATTTCCCGCCTGCAGGAACTGAGGGACAAAGGGGATGCAAAGCAGGGCTTTCCATGAATCTAAAGCCCTTCAAGGATATCTCCCTGATGGTAGCATCCCAACATCTTTCCAGAGGCCTTCAGTGAAGGCAGGCTCTCAACAACGCATGCTTCACACTCTGATCGGAGCTTCTGACCCTTGGTGCTGGTTTTTAGAGAGGCAGGGCATCCCAGAACAATTCCCTGCTTCCCTTTAGTGTTTTTCTCTACCAGAAAAAAAAAGACCTCAGCGTCACCCACAACTTGAAAATGCGTATGCGAGTGGGGATGCACACTGTTCATCTTCACTAAGAACCATCTCCTCTAAATGCCTCCAACACCACACCCTAAAAACAAACAAAAACCAAAAATGCGACTACATTCACAATGGCACACAGACCAGCATGACTTCCTGGGCATCCGCTCAGTGATGAAGCAGCATTGTCGAACAGGCTTTGCATAGGCAAGATGAAAAGTCTCGAAGAGGAAGAACAGCAGATTACCAAATGGGAAGAGCGGGATGCACCCCGCATTCCTAATCAGCTGGCTGCTGACTTGCAAGTCCGCTACTTTCATCTAGTCTATGCAAGGTCACCTGCGAGATGAAGTCAAACAAAGTATTCCAGTGAATGTGTGTGGGGGGCGGGCTTTAAAAACAGCCTGTCTTAAATAGGTGGCTGACTACATACATTTTTTAAAGAAATTTCATTGAATTGCTTCTCATCACAATTGATCCAAAATGTGTTCCATCACCCAAATTCTTTTGGATTCAGTTAAATGGATTTTTTGCTTATGCCTTGTCTCATCAATCTTAAAATACTTTGTAATGATAAAGACAAACTGTCATCATTTGTGACAACATGAAAATCAACATTTTTTTGGAAATGTTCCAATCTCACCTGCAGAATTCCTCACTGATTTTTCTCACTCTCACTTGAATAGTTCTCCAAGTAAAAGGCTATGCAAGTTTTTTTCAAGCTGTTGTGACTTGATTTGTTTTTTGTTTTTTTTGCACTGTATGATATTCTGCACTACATCATTAGCACCATTGTCTCTGTTTGTTGTTTATTGCATGTGCCAGTGTCTTGTTAGTTTGATTGCGTCCATCTGTCGTTGTTAACCTGCTTTCATTTTCTGTGCCAATCAGATCCCTGCACCTATTGTGTCATGTCCAGGTGTTCCTTATTGTTTCATCAGTTTTGAGTGTATTTAGTTTCCTGTCGATTTGATGTCAGCTCTGTCGTGCTGTCGTTCTGAGCCAAATTAAATTATTTTTTTGAGGACACCCTGCTTCCCTGCATCCTGGCTCCGCACCCTATCCCACCATGTCTGACCATGATAAATGTAGGTTGCAGGGTTAGCTTGTTTTTTTTTCCTGAGGCAATTCAGTTGACATTAACTGAGTTAATGTTAAAACGACTTAACATTGAACCAAGTTGCCCAAACATGAATGTGAAGATTGTGAGGTGACGGAGATGAGCGCAAAGGCTGCGAGTGTTAACTGCTAGCATCAGTAGCCACATTGTCATTTATTAGGGCCATGGTTTCTTTTGTCTCAACTGACCAGTTTCCCTTGACTCATTTTCTACTCTTACGCAGTAGCTCAGTGGTTACATAATTCTTGTGTAATCCTGGCAATCCTATAATCTAACAAAACCAATCAAATGATGATCAATATGTCACAAAGCCACAGGATTTTTTTATGGATCCGCCACCCCCACAAGTTCACTTGCTACTACTAAAACCACAAGAAAGTAATTTCCGAAACAGGCCACTGTTCATGAGCGTAAGTTTGTGTGACAGAGGTTATTCCTTTATCCTTTGACCCAGATTTAAGGCAGAACGGAGCAGGACATGAAAGACATGCACCTCCCTGTGGTGCAGGGTTTATGTGCAACCTGAACGCAGGCACACACCGGCATAGCCATCCGAGCGGAAAACACTATTATGCACACTCACAATCCAAACAGCCACTCGTGGTGCATATGCTCACAAAAATGTATGCATGTGCACACATCATCAAAAGAAAAAAAAAATATCAACATATAATTAAGATCAACCGAACACGGCAGAAC
The DNA here is from genome assembly GCF_059441005.1 of Hippichthys cyanospilos. Lineage (NCBI taxonomy): Eukaryota > Metazoa > Chordata > Actinopteri > Syngnathiformes > Syngnathidae > Hippichthys > Hippichthys cyanospilos. Next base: position 4,268,683 of record NC_142371.1, on the reverse strand, counting down.
ACCTGCAGCCGTGTTTTTGATGAGCCTCACCATCCTGTTCCCCATGCACATGGCATATTAGCGCAAATAGGCGAACATGCGTCTGCATGCACATATTATTACATATCTCCGTTATACAAGAAATGAATAACATGCAATAAGCGAGTTGCTATTGGCAACTACTGTATATCTCTTATCATTGAAAGTGTTCACAGTTATACAAGTAATAACACTGTAACAATATATAGCCGTCAGGTTGAAACTGAAAGACTTCAGGTTTTCCATTTCCCGAGCCAATAACTGTGATTTACTCTAGCAATGTGACCTGAAGTTGGCGTGGGTGAGAAGAAAGGGCTGTCAGAAAAGTAGTTATGCCGATTCAGGTCGAGTTGATCTGCAGCGAAGAAATATTCCAAGATTTGAGTATGGTACTGTAAAACTCAATTATTAATCAATTATTTAAAAACATGTTTTGCTCGGTTAAAGAGCTATTATGTATACAAAAGAGAAAGAGAAAATACAAAAGCTGCATACCCTCCAAATACATGGCAAAATTTCATTACCAAGAGTGGCTTATCAAAATGGCATTTCACTTGGGCAGAAGACGAGATATCTTTAATTACATAACTTTTGTCAACATGAAAGTAAAGTTCATAGGGCTTTCGCTTCCAAATGACTAGCTTCGGCCTTTGCCGTTGCTCTTTGCTGTTTATTTGAGGCACAAAATGCCCATTTTGACTCTCACATCACTCTGAACAATCAGTTATACTACCATCCGAAAGCTGTTGGCCGAGAGGCGATCCATTCTAGACATCTTAAGTGCCACCCCTCTTTGTGATCTGTCACGCATCATTCCACCTCTGACTTCATTTGTCACGGAACTCTCAAGAGTCGAACCCTTAACCTCATTTTCTGAACATAAGTTCATGGGCTGATAAAACCTGCAGACTGGACCCAACACCAAAAGCGCCAAGCGCATGTTAGCCAGACTCCATTAACCACTGTATTCACGACACACTTTGTCAAAGGGACACACAACAAAGAATTTGGGATTTACTGTAAAACTTTATAATTACAATAAATGTTTACTATCTTGCAGATACAGCACAGGAGATGTGCATAATTGTGTCGTTGCAATCTAGCAAATTTTGTGGAACACTATTATTTGTGCCCCATTGGGTAATAAAATATTTGGCAAACTAAGGGGTATCGTGCCTCTGGCCAGAGAGTTAGCAGGAACAGAAAGTCAGACAAGCACTCCAAAATCAGCACAACAAATTTGAAAAAGAAAGCTATTAAGGGCGAGTAAGTGCAAGCAGCCGTGTCCTGCCTCCATCAATCTGTGCTCTGCATTAAATACAATGTACTACAAAATGTCTGCCTGTCAGGGCCTGTTGTTGTGCCCCTGTTCATAATGCACAGTCAAGAGTAAGAATTATTTGTACGATGGTTCTCATAAGGCCATTAAACTCAGAAAAATATATCAGATTTTTGGACAGAAAAGCTATTAGGGTGACTAGCTGTTAATCGGACAGCCTCCTGCTGGTATGTCTTTGCCCCCCCTCCTCGCCGCTTGAAATAAAAAAATAACAAAACAAAAAGCACAAATGGTTTTCTTAAAACATTATTGTCACTTTCTTTACCTGCTGGGGAATTAAGTGAATGCTTGACAGCTTTTCTTTGAGAGACCTTTTTGACTGCTTTATCTTGAATGGTCAAATTAAATGTATCATTACCATAATGGACATGTTGCACATTTTTCCTGTGATATCTACCAGTATTGTTTTTCTCTTTTAACATTCAAACCTTTAAATACCAAAAACAACTTCTATTAGAATAAAAACATTCCATGTCAAGGACATGTTATCTTATATGATATGCATTTTTTTTCTTCTGGAGTAGTTTGTATTGAAATTTTCTGATTAACTCTTTAGGGACTTAAGTTTGTTCAAAAATATTTGTTTTGGTATCACTATTTCAAAAGGTAGTAGTTTATAAACGGTAGGAGATAAAGGCATACTTTAATGTTGCTTGGTACAATGGTGGTACCTTTGCACTTCAGGGATTTCTATTTTTGAAAACACATCTTTTGTTGCATAATCGTCAGTATGAACTGTCATAATGCGACATGAAAAACTATTCTTTTTACATCAAATATATTTACAAGTATGTTTGAACATATTTGCAAGTATTGTAAACATATTTGCAAGTATGCTTGAATGTTTTTGCAAGAGTGTGTATTTGTACTTGGAATAAAATTTTAAAAAGGAAGCAAAAATCATGAATACCTCCTCAGATACAGTGGGCGTGTATTTAGTCTTGCAGGTGGTGTAGAGGCGGGTCGATCGCCCGTTAGCGTCTTACTGCGTCTCGCAAGCCATTTTTATCTGCTCAGGCAGGGGCGGTTCTGTGAGTGCAGACTAAGCAAGGAATTCTTAGAAGTCTATCAATGAAGGAAAATAACACTTTTAGGGGAATTCAGGGTGATAAATTAACATTGCAATCCGGTCAAAAGCTCCAGAAAATGGAATTTTCATGATAAAAGCCCTTCAACTATTTAATTACATTAATTTATGTGTCTCAAGAAATGCCGAAATGGTTACAAGCATTTGAGGCATGCTAGTTTTGGAGGATGCGGTACAATGTGGACTTCAGTGTACACTTCGCCTTGACGGATGTTAACAGTGTGATGAATGCAATATTTTATATACACTCATAAACTTGAAGATGACAGTGATGGAAGAAAACACGTTAATATATAAATCAGGTTATTATCACCTTGTCAATACCACAATGCCTGTTTTATTGTCGTTCTACTGACTATATAAACATAGCAGTTGAGATCGAAATGGTCTATTGATCTTCATTTTTTGTTTTTATGTATATATATATTTCCATCCTTAAGAATTAACTTCTCCTCTAGGCCCATTGAAGCCTGGGAGTTGGCGCACATGGTTCCGGTCCGTGTTACAATGCATAAGGACAAGAGGGAATGAGGAAGCCAGAGGGGGCTCGGAGGCATAAAAGTTCTTTTCTTCTCTGCCCTTGCCTCTTTTCTTTGAAGCCGAACAGAGGGTTGCCACGGCGATGAGGTTGGTCCGTCTCCCACAGTGTGGTGTGGGAAGAGCAGCAGCTTGCTGTGACATTTACTTAGGAGCAAGGGAACAGACACCATGGTGGAGAAAAATGCTTAAACACACACCGAGTGGCGAGAGAAGCAGCTGGCACGGAGTAAATGACAAACACCTGTATCGTGGCGGGACTCAGTCGCACATTCAAAATGGACTTTCACGGCATTTCGGGCCTCCCAATTCATGTGCTCTCATTTTCATCTCGCCAGTAAGCCAGCACATATTTCCATCCTGATCAAAATCACTGCCAAACTCATGTACACAAGCAGGCGTTGTCGCAGACACAAAATGCACGAACAAACAAACACATGGTGCTCCAAGCTATGGTCGCTCTACTGAGAAGCCAAGCTGCAAGCATGCCAGGAAGTTCTGCCGTCCAAAAGTGGGAAACCTGGCAAGAGATTGTTGTGAAACATGGCTTTTGTTTCATTTTTCGTGACGGGAAACGGCAAAACAACAGAACGTTTCAGCAAACTCTTATCTGCTGGTGCAAGCATGGATGCTTGCGCTTGCGGTAGCATTTTGCCAATGAATGGATTTCTTGCAGCTTCAAACTGAGTCAGCAAGCACACAGGATCTCCATAAGAACCATTTCAAGCTAGCATCGAAAAGCAAACAGGAAACTGGATCATGAGATAAGAGTCAAAATACAGTGCATGTGATGCAGCTGCAGTAAAAACATTTGATAAAATGCACCCATATGTGCTATTTACTATGGGCAATCTCATGAGAATGCTAATGAGCGCATTGAAAAACAGGGGGCTCTCTGTCACTCATGAATAGGCTTTGTATTGTTTCAGCCTAGGGCTCCAGTTGAAAAGTTCACTTTTAGCCTACTTCTCTTTAAGACTTCAAATAAAGGCTTCTTTAATGAACAAAATATGCTATAAGGGCATCGATATGAGTATGAACAATTTACAGCGATACACTTCCTTCAAAAGTATTCAAACAGTGGCAGGGTCCTTTATTTTGAGAGACTAAAAATGTGTGGTATTTGCAATAGAAAATATGGCTTTGACCGCAGGAGTCTTCAAATGAAATAGAAGTAGAGCTATCATCATGTCTTTTAATTGCAATTTACATGATTTGTGTGCTGTCTCATTTGCTATGGTCATGTTTTTGTTACATTTTGTCATTTTTATGTATTCATCATCTTTGCCACTGTATTTACTGTTATGGTTAGTTTGTTTATTAATGTATCAGTTGTCATGCAGTTGCTATGGTTCTTTAGTTTGCTTAATTAAGTCATTTAGGATTGATGTTTGACAGCGTTAAAGCTTGGGTCACAATATCAGAACCTCAAATCAAACTCCCCAGCTATTACGGTTAGCTGTTTTCTGAGTTTAGTGTAGCCTCAGAATGTCGTTTCCCAGTCCAGTTTCAGGGTCTAGTTTACTCTTCTTCTGCCAAATATGGTTACATTGGATTTATTTATTTATTTGTTCAAGGACTATACTTGTCCACATCCATTTCTTGGGTGCTTCTGGATCCAAGCTCTACTCATCAAGTGACAGTGTAAATTCAACAAAATGTAGTTTGAAATTAATTATTATTGATTCATGATGTTATTTATACATGACCATAATGGAAACCTATCACATTAAGGGAAACATTTGAACTGTTTATGGTGCAACTGAATTGCATGTCTCAAATGCACCGGGGCCAAATATGAAGAACAATGGAAACACTCAAATCTCAGGGAAGCTACAGTATGTGTACTTCTAAAGAAGACTTGACCTTTATGTTCAGCAGATGTATTTATTCACACAGATTTGGAAGGTCAGTTGATGCACAAAATTGGAGACAACTTTGATGCTCCTTTATAGAAATAATAACTTGGGTCATTCTACTTCTGATGGCATCGTGTTCGAATCACAATGGAGCTTTTGTTCTGGTAACACGCTCTTCAGTTTTCATCAGTTGCAAGCAAAAAAGAAAAAAAAAAAGACTGTCTTTGCAGAGCTCACAAAATGTTTGAGTATTTCAGTTTGTCTAGTCTTTTTATGATATTCCAGATACTTTGCCATCCTCCCGTGTTACTGAAAAATTAATTCTATAACAACTTTCGGTCCTCAAACACAAGACTTAGCAGTTCTCTGTGGGGTAAACCAAAAAGCTGTTCTTGCGCATACAGATTTTGGAGTATTCCATTCTGCTCTTCTGCATCATGCTTTTCCATATGCCGCAGGCGTTCTGTTACACAGTCGCAGCACAGGCAACCAACTTATTGAATCTTTCAAGACTCAAGACAAACAAAAGTGTAAGGTATTCTTATTTGGGAAACGACTGCATGCGGGCGACGGCGCTGCCTTTGTCTCTCACTCACAAGCTGAAATACAAGGCTTCTGCTCAGTCTTGAAATCAGCCTGTGAGGAATTTGGCTGGCGCCAAAAAGAGACGGTTGTTTTGGTCCAACAAGCATTGATTTCCTAACATAGCCTAAAAAGCAACAACCTGCAAAGGTTGAAAAGTGAATTTACATCGGATCCACAATCAACTGCTTGAAAGACAAACTACATATGCTCATTGGCAATTCATCAGAAACTTTTGGAAAATGAGAAAGTGGGTCTGGAACAAAAAGAACTTCTCATTACAATTCAAAGTCAAGGTTTATCCAGCTTTATGCACCCTCAGGGGAGTCACCAGGTATTTAAAAAATACACACTCAAAAATAACTTAACTTAATAAAAAATGAACTTTTTTTGTTCATTATTCTGATTGGAATGACTATCCCAAAAATGTGGGTCAAATAAAGAACCCACCTTTTCTGATATTCATTTGACCCAACTTTTTGGATTATTGATTGCACAAAGTTGACTTAAACAAATGACCAAATAAATCTTTTCTCCTGCAAAATTCACTGGCAACGGTTAATCCCGTGGTTTTCAAACTGAGGGTTGCAACGTCTAAGGAGATCCAACATGATGAAGGGGGAACCTCTGCAGTGATTATTGGAGTTATGCTTGTTCTTTGTGTGCGTGTGTGTGTGTGTTGCGGGGGGTCGCAAAAGAATTTTCGGTTGGAAAATAGACAACCCAATTGTGAAAGAAAACTATTTGGGTTCATTTCTGGCTTAGCCATTTGACCTGATCTTTTGGGGGTCAAATTGTAACCTAAAATGTTGGGTTTGAGAAATAAAGTCACTTTCAACCCTACTTGGTTTGTGTTTGCATCAACTGTTTTTAGATTGTACATAGAATTGGACCCTACTACAGTACATCAGCGTCATAAGTTTTAAAATACGACTTCGTGGGCATCACTGCAGTAATTATGAAAAGTATTTTGTCACGCTTGAAACAACAATCATCACACTTCATACTATTAAAGGCTACAACCACACTTCCTGACTGAAATTATGTCATAGTGGATCGACTCAACTTCCTGGTTATATCGTATATTTAAACCAAAATGAAGAAGAAGAAAAGAAGAAATACATGTCATCATATTTCTTTCCTTTATAGCACACTAGAGTAGGATAGGATAGGATAGGATAGGATAGGATAGGATAGGATAGGATAGGATATTTCATTTTGGTTGGGTGTCTCTAAATGTCCTCTAAATCCGGAAGGACCCTTAATCTACGTTACCTGGATTTAAAGCACTCAATAAGCTGTGACTTGGAATGTTTGTTGTTTTGGAATGTGAGGTCAACAGTTTACGTTTGTGCAAGCTTCAGATATGCCACAAGTGAAGTGAAAAAGAATGGAGGGAAAAGAGCACAGTCAAACTTTTATTTAGAAATTCCCTGTTCATGAGTGAATCAGTTTATTGCTTATAATGGTTCGTGACCCTTGCTTCACTTAACAGTCTGGCCATTCACACAAACAATGCCCACACCATGCATGAAATATTTGAAGTATCTGCTTTTAGCCTTAGATAAACCCTCACCATTCCTCCCAAGAGAGGTAAAAGCACAACTGAGTGTGTTACTACGAAGCTCTGAACCTGTCTTTTATTCTGGCTGGAACGGATGAATGGGATCGCATTTCAATTCTTTGGGAAAATGTTTGTAATACAGTATATCATCAGTAAATTGAGTTACGAGTCTAGCCAAGTAATTCATTCAACTTCTGAGTCAAAGTAACTTAGCACTCAAACCCCCCGTTGTAATTCAATATACAATGGGAAGAAATTGTGATTCGCGGTGTCAATGCTGAATGTTGTGTATTGATTCAGATGCACCTGATGAAGTGGACCACGAGTATACATTCTGTGGCAATCAAATGATGGTGGTGTTATATTCACTGTGAATGTCTCTGTGTTTTGAAGCGATCCAATTAAAACAAATTCTGGATTTGATTACATCATCTGAATGCTTACAGTTTAATTCAATTATTCATTTTTTGTTGCTGTTCATATCTGATTCATGTGCCATGGTGTTAATAACATGTATTCATTATTAAGAATTTATGCTCAGAAAAACATTTACATATGAAAAAAGAAACCCCAAAATGTTTTAGGCCTGATCAGAGCAAATTTATGCAGTATTTTTCTTGTTTAATATTGATTCCTGATAAAAGATTAACATAATTTTTGAAGCGTGATGCAATACAACATTACAATGACTTTTATTATACATGTCATTAATTGTCAAGCAGGCATGGTCAAATGATGCGTCTTTTCCCTCTCAGGGTGACGTGAGATCAAATAATGTTCAGCAGAAGTGTCACCCTTCTTAGTTTCTAATCTGATCAGCCGCTGGAGGCTTTCCCTCCAAACCAGCACAGTTTCAAACGTGCTCTGTCACTGCTGTGAGTCCCATGTAGGGGAGTGGCAGTCTCGGGGGGTCACTAACTCTGTCGTAAATGAACTCTGGGAGAGAAGCTACACCAGCGAGATGAGCCTGGAGGGGATCTTCTCACCCTGAGATGAGTGATTACTTCTCTGGCACTAAGTTATGCTAATGCATTCATTTCCAAAAGCACCATGATTATTTAGAGTTCATTGCCAACTGTTTTAGATTTTACTCACTTGCGATTTTATGCAAAGCCATTTTCTTTTATTTTGCAGGCGCTTATGTTGGCACAGCAGTATGCACGCCAAGGGAGACAAGATGGGAGAAAATTTAGATTATTAAATTCTTCTCCTAACCCCCTCACTCTAATGTGTCCTTGATGTGTGCATGAAGCAAATCAAATATGTATTTTTTTTCATTCCTGAAAGTATCACAAGTGACAATTTTACAAAATGATATTTGAAGTCAAAATAGAAACAAATATGGCTTTGCTTGGCACTCCATTCATCATATGATTGCAATCAATCACTGGGATTCATTATGTGTTCTGTCTTAAGTGGACACAATATACAAAAACTGCATCAGATTTCTATCTATCTATCTATCTATCTATCTATCTATCTATCTATCTATCTATCTATCTATCTATCTATCTATCTATCTATCCATCCATCCATCCATCCATCCATCCATCCATCCATCCATCCATCCATCCATCCATCCATCCATCCATCCATCCATCCATCCATCCATCCATCCATCCATCTATACTCTTTCTTTCATAAAGTCCTCCTCAACGTCATCTCAGTTAGTGTTGGGAGCAATGCATTACAAAAGTATTGTAATTACGACTGTAATGCATTACTTTTTGTTGTAACATGTTAGTGTAATATGTTACACAACAAAAAAACAATAATAAGTAATATTGTGCTCATTACATTGAGAAGATGAGATTAACACAATGCATTACAAGGTCCAGGGCAAAATGTTTACTAGCCGATCTATTACAGTTAAGATGAAACAGCAGTTTCAATACGGATAATTTGTACACAAAATGGATATTTTCCCAGTTTATCATTGATGAAGACAAGAAAAATATAAACGTTAGGTGGACTTCGTGCGCAGCAGCTGAAAGGCTGTCCAGTTCTTGAAATAGGACCAGAAATTTGACAAACCATTTACCAAAGTAACATACAGTTAGCAAGAAAAAAAAAAAAAACATTGCACTCTCTCGCTGAGGGATGCCACTTCAACATGAAGGGGTTAGAAGATTCATTGGGACAGGGGCAACCAACTCTTTATCTCTAATTGTGGGTGTATTCAGAATACATTCCGACCAAGTTCATCTTTACTCCAACCCTACAAAAACTCATAGCATGTGCTCTTAATTTATTCACTGTGTCTGAAGAAGGAAGTGCCAGTTCATCAAGCATTACAGATGAAAAAGTATATCATTTACTGCTCACACTTATTCAATATGCACCAATCAGAGCAGCGCTCCCAATTTAGCTGTATACCAGTGATACAATGACAATAACAACATTCTATTCTAGTTTGTTTGCTGAATGTCATTGTTGTGGCATAAGGAAGTCACATGATAAACTAGTAATACACTATATTACACATTGGCAGTTTCTCAGTAAGTACATTATCATCGTCATCATCATAATCATCACCATAAATAGCTACATATGTAACTCTACCAGCTGCCCCTGTGTGAGCATATTGGATGTCAACCAGCCACGCAGAACAGATTGTTTAACGAGTGGTTCCACTGTATGACAAAGAAATTTCAATATGGCTGGTTGTGTATGATTTTTACATCCGGTAGATACAAATTTCAGCATTTCATCCATGTTTTCTTTTCCTTCCTTTGCCTAAAATCGAAATCCCCCACCCGGCTTTATGTCTACTTTGCAAACGTGGACGTCATGTTCCACCTGGGGTTCTGCATATGGTTTACAGTGTGGCGTTGCTTCTCCGAGTCAGCGTCAGGAGAGCTCAGCATAATACTGACTGAATAGGCTTGAGCACATTTGCTCTACGAGTGGGCACACTGGTAATGAAAGGAGACGTGGCTTCCTGTTATTGTGAATGGATGCTGAACTCTGTGAAGGTGTGCTGCTGGTAGGTTGAGGAGCTGCCTTGGAGGGTTGTGGGGGAGGTCAGGGTCAGAGGAGTTAAAAGAGCCTTTTAGTAAAAATACAAAGTTGAAAAAAAATGCAGAGGGTTCAGAATAAGGTGATGCTTCAGAAAAAAAAGTGAAAATGGACAATGTTGAAGGGAGCCTTTTCTAAACATTCTGAACCTAGCAGGGATTTGTTGGGAATTTAGAGGAGATTTCTGGAATTGAGAGCACTGCCCAGATGCAGTGCATGAAGCAGCATCTGCAGCTTTAATTACAATAACACCCCCGCCCCTCGCTCACTCCCCCTCACTGTACTCTGCCACCTGTTTCCTTTCCAGGGCTCCTTTCTACGTGAGAGAAATCCAGAATATCAGCATTCAACACAATAGCTGATGCAACCCCATACTCCTCACCCCCCCGGCTCCTCCCTTAGGTGCTCACCACCACCAGCACAAATAAACCCGCACGGGTATCTTGATGTCTTATCTATTAGGATGTGAGAGTGAGAAACAGAACAAATCTGTCACCCAAGACATCTTGTCCATGAGGCTTGTTTCTTCTTTGCGGCCAGATTGATTTGGCGAGTGTGCCGCCCGGCTGATGGAGAGATTGTCGCTCCCGAAAGGCCAGAAAGCCCGCTTGCTTTGCAGCGTGATGAGGACGCTGCTATGCCAGGGCCGCGCTGTGCCACTGTGGCGCTATCTGGAATCCCGAGATTACATCTACTCATCTGGGATTGTTTTCATGTTGCTTTTGTGGATGGATGCAGAAATTGTAGCACAGACAGCTACTGCATTTACGGCTGCTGGGAAGTTAAAGATTTTCCACTGGAGCTTACAATTGTCTGACCTCCAAGTGCCCCAAATGGATGTAACGTGACAACCACAGAAAGCCTCTGTTTGTTTTGTTTTTCCAGCAGACAAACTGTTGGCCTTTTTCTAAGATGACTATATAGTATGTGTGCTTTAAAAATAAAGAAGACATTTTCTTGAAATAGATCTTTTTTTTATCAAATCCAACAATGAATATCTTACAAAGGTCACATTTTAACCACACACGAGAATTCTCATCTTTGAAAATACAATTGAGCCAAAGACAAGAATTCTCATCCAGTGCGTTTTTTTTTTTTTTTTTTAAATAGGTAACTGACAAGCACTCCTCTCAATATCAAGTCAATGTGTTGCTCACATTGGGTAAGAAAGCTAGGCCAAGATGAGGGACGATGGATTCTGTGGTTGTGAATACGTGACAAACGCGTCATCGAAAGGCATTGCCAGCTGCGGCATGTTTGGGGTCACACAATTCACTCATGCTGAAGTCTGTGACGGGGCATGCACCAAAGTTTAAAAGTTTCTACGCCATTAGATGAAGAATCTTATGGCATTTCAACAGAAGCCGAGCCGGATATAGCAGATCAGTAGATACCAATACAGATCCATTGATATCAGCAGAGATAGCGATACACTATATTACACATTGGCAGTTTCTCAGTAATGCATGTTTTAATAGATGTAGTTTATTTTCAAATATATTTTTTTTATTATTTTTGAGTATTATTTTGAGTATGTTTATTCACTGTATAACAAACGAAACAAAATGACATGGAATTACTCATCCTTTAAAGACTGGCTGTAATTTAGAGGCAACCAAAAGCAATTTTTTCAAAAGTTCGCTTTTTAAAAGTGTAAGATGGATTTGATTGATTTGACTCTGTCTTTTTGTTTGTTTGGTTGGATTTTTTTGTGCATTAAAAAAATTGTTCTCATTCTTTATTTTTCCCATCATCAATAGTTGTTATGCTTGAGGCCAAACTACTAATGTAAGAAACTGCTTCCTGAAATGAATTTGTATATGTAATTGATATTGTATTACTGTAATTGCTGTGCTTCATATTTAGGCACGTTCCATTTCCACTTCAGTGATTATTTTCACTTACTTTCCCTCAAGTGGTGGCATCACAACAAAACATGAAAGACAATTTTGCCAACAAGGTGTTTCATCTTTTAACCATGTAGTCTGTCATGGTGTGAAAGAAAGAGGGCACGCACGAGTAAAGTAACTTGGATCGTAATACAGCGTGTCTAACGTCTGTAAAAGAAAGTCATGCAAAGAGGATTTGTGGTGAAAACCATCAGATCAACTCTGTTTCTGCAGATTTGCCTCATGAGACCAAGCAGTAGAGGCCTGGGCTTATCTGAATAGAGGTGAAAGATTGATGGGGGTGAGGGGGATGCGTAAGCAGTACAAGCCTCTTATAATTGAAGATCTCTTTCAGCGAGAAAGCATGTGAGAGCCGCCCCTACACACACACACACACACACACACGCACACACACACACCCACACACGCACACAGAAGCACCGCCACCTCAGGCTCGCCTAAACCCATGAGCTGTTAACTGCCTTGCCTCCAAATACTGCTGGATTTCAAATGATCAATCAAATAACTTAGTGGCAATTTAGACCGGTTAGATGTTGTCGATCAATTGTATGGATCCCAACAGTCAGCGCTCCATCTGAAATATATCGAACCGGGCCATTAGAAACAGAGGCAACACGAAGCATCTTCGTAGCACTGATAAATTCTGACAAAAACACATGCATGAATCAGGAATGGTTATTAACAAGTGCAAGATGCACTTCACATTTTAACATCATAGTAATTAACACGGACATGTCTCCAGATGATAAAGGACTACGCTTCAATTTTTTTGCTGAGCCTGGCTGATCCAAGCAGCTACATGGAATAAATAAGATTAACCATTCGGACATGCAAGTAAATCTTCCTATATTGGAGCAGGGAGAGTGGCTTGGCGGCTGGACCAAAAGTAGAGAGCTTTATAGAGGCCAAGACAGTGGCAGCCATGGGGCTGAACACAATTACGCTCTCAAACAAATCTTTTTATTTCATTTTTAGACTCACTGGATTTTTTCTCTTCTTCTCCGGGGCTGTCGAAACAGTGAGGTTTCACATCCACCCTCGGCAAAACCATTAATCTCCGTGGACATGAATGGTATATTGTATCAGATAATACTCATCACCACTGGGTTGGTAAAAACCCGTTATTAGAGACGATTATTTCCTCACTGTTCAGTGCTGCTTCATACACAGTAACATAAAACGTGACTGACATAGAGCTCTTAAGATTGCCATTGGTAAAAATGAAAAAAAGAAATTGTTTCTTGTAACTGAGCAGTCGCTGTACTTGTAGATGTTCTCATCAGTTTGAGTGGGCTTCTGTGAAGATAAACTGCAGAGGAGAGCCATAGCGTATCTTTATTTATTGAGATTACAGCCCTTCTGCTTAGCTCAGAGAATACATTTGTGAAGCTCTTGTTGTTGGTCTTGGGGAACCATGTGATTGATTTGGATCTGATAGAATGTTTACATGAGAGTGAAAACAGAAACAATGCTGGTCTAACCATTGGTTTTATATATATCTATATATCTACATATATCTATATATATCTATATATATACATATATATATATATATATATATATATATATATATATATATATATATATATATATATATATATATATATATATACAGTATATATATATATATATATATATATATATATATATATATATATATATATATATATATATATATATATATATATATATATATATATATATATATACGGTGGAAAAGTGGTTAGCATGTTCACAGTTCTGAGGTCCAAGGTTCTCTTCCAGCTCTGGCCTTCCTGTGTGGGGGCTTGCATCTTGTCCATGTGCCCACATTAGTTTTCTTGGGTACTCAAATTTCATCCTACGATCCACAAAATAAAGACTACATGGTAAGTATCATGCAATCCAAAGTGCCCGTAGGTGTGTTTGTCAGAGTGAGTGTTCGATTGTGAGCCCTATTGCTGTATTCATTTTTTAATGCCGATTTTAAGTCACATTGTGATAAAATGACAACTTCCTGTTTTCAAAGTGGGAAGTTAGGAACAAGTAAAAGATCACTGTCTAAAAATGATGATAGATTTTAGGCTTATGAGCGGAAATATTTTTGGGACTTGTTAACAAAATGTAAGGGACATAAACATGAAAGAAAAAATAAAAGATTAGTACTGTGGAAGTGCCCTGCGCACACAGAACTGTTAGAGGAGGAGGGGTAAACAGATTTTATTTCTCTCTTAACAAACCTTGAGCTCCTCAAATCCTTGTGTATTTGATGTTAAATCCATGCAGTGTGGACTAAGACCTCTCCAAAATACATATAGCTACAACACAGAACAGATTGTGCTAAATCCTTGATTTTTTGCACTGAAAGGTGTAAAAGGATGAACGGATGGGTCATAAGGTTGTTTTACAATGAATGATATTGTGCCATCAAATATAATCTTGTAGAAAATTTGAGACACTTTTTGGTTTAAACCAAGTATAAACATAATGAAATATTATACAGCGGGCGCCCGTGTTACGAGATTGATCCGTTTCGCGGTCGGGGTCGTAAGGCGAATTCGTTGTATGACGGGCAATCCAAACCTATGTTAAATAGCTATTGCGTTTAGAACCCAAGGTAAAAACATCAAAATTGTACCTACATATTAAAAATTGGTACCAAAATAGTATTGTATTTGCTACGTATACAAAATACGCATGTATACAATCAGAAAACATCAAAAATAAAAAATATGGAAAGGATTTATTTACCTTTGAGTGCCGCTTGTTATGCCCATATTCCCTAATAAGGGTTATCTCCAGCATCGTTTCCATATAAATCATTTTCTTACTTCTCTCTTTAACATCACTAGCAATCTTGGGACTCATGGCTAATCCTTTCAACTTTGAATTAAGCAGTAAAATGCATTATAAATAAGGTTTTGTAACCACTCACAATTGAACAAAGCTTTACCGTTCCGCCATTTTGAATGAATGAGTGAATGAATTGAATGAGTGAGGCTGACGAATAGTAGACCACCATCTCTGTGAGGAGACGCCTACCAATAGCAGAACAGCATTGTAGTCACGTGTTGCATGGAAGCAGTTAGACGGCAATACGAAATAAGTGCAATTACCTAAAAACGCCAGCAGATGAAGGCAAAACAACAAAAATGCAGCCAACAGTTGTTTTTGTCGCAAATCCAGGAAAACGTCATAGCGAGGGGATGAAAAAACTCCAGGTCGCAACATGAAAATAAAGTAAATCAGGGACATTGTAACATGGGGGTCCACTGTGTATTTTTGTTGATATTTCAGGTTTGAATTGGGGCATTTTAACTCAAACTCTTCAGAACTATGTTCCTTTTTGAGCTTCATCCAAGAAACTTGCAACATTAAATCATATTCTGCCTTGTTTGTTTGTAACCTTGTGAAAAATCTCAACCAATTTATGATAAAAAGCAAAATTTAGGGTTGAAAAATGTGTACTTACGGCAACATTAGTATCACCCAAACTTTATCTAGATAACAGATTGCCGAGGGAAGTGAAAATTGGCCAGATAAGTACATACACAGACACACATTGAATTATTTCTCTTTTGCGCAGCCTGTAATGTCCATAAAGGCAAGATTATTCTGCAAACATGCCAACATTCATTTTTTGTTTATCTCCATAAAAAGATCCATGCAAGATGCACTACTGAGTGTCGCTTTAAAACGGCCACAGCACTATTTCACTTGTTCATGCTTCTACAGTGTATATTAATTATTCTTTCAAACCTAAACTTTGTAAAAGTACTTTCTTGACTGTCACCCTGCCATCTTTCTTTCTTTTTCTTAACCATAACGGTATCCAATTATAGTTCAACCCCTTACTAAGGAAAATCACACTTAAAAAAAAACACTGAGAGACGAAAACAACAACACACACACACACACACACACACACACACACACACACACACACACACACACACACACACACAGAAGCAAAGATGTGTAAATATTTTCCAGAGAAAAATAATAACTTGACATGTAAAATAATTGTGTCCTTGCATAATTCACCCACTCATGTGGGTTATTTGCATTGACCCATTGCCAAGTCAGCCTGACAATTTATGAGCAGTGTCAATGCAAATTCTTATATTCTTGAAGAGACTAATTTTTGGATATGTTAAAGCAGCGGGAACTCAACATTAGTTCATGCAGTTACTGCTGTTTATTAATATAAACTTAGAGTAAAGTAAGCCAAGTAAACAACAAAGTAATGTTGTGTATCCCTTAAATAACCAATAATAACCAACTAACTCATGAATAAATTACTGTTTGCCACTTGTCTGGTATTCACACAATCCAGTAGGCATGATTGATTTGGCCAATTTTTTCATTAGGCTATGGGGCATTTTTGCAAGAGCCCGTCAACGTTCCTTAGCAACAAGCAGCTGTGCAAATCTGATGCTACATAGCTAAATTATTGTTAATAAGTTTACGACCAGTCTAAATGTGTTTGTGAAGTGTGATGATTATCATTGTGGTTAGAAGAAAACTTTTTATTAGTGTTTGACTATGACTACTTTTGCACTTCACAATATATCTGACTTTCCCTGCCAAAACTGTTGGGTATAATAATAAAGCAAAATGGGTCAAAAAGGGACAAATCCCACTTACCTCAAAATGTTAAGTCAAAGTTAACCCAATAATAACCCAACCCCCAACTACAAAATGTGTCTGTTGTGTCAGTTTAATTTTGACTCAAGTGTTTCCAGTGTGCCTTGGTTTGGAGCGATTGGTTTTCCTCACTTCATCATGCGACATTCCCCTGTAGTCTTCACTTAGCATGGTAACTCTCTCATTTAGGATATGAATTTTATTCGAGAGGAGAATGATTGCAGCAAGAAAATGGGCCACTGCAGCAAATTGGTGGTTGTGAGATAGTTACAGGGAAAGCCAACTTGAGAATGTGTTTATTTCCTTGCCACATCTCTTAAAATCAGTGTTTGACAAGATATTCTCTTTTTTCAATTGGTTAAGCAATATGAGATTCATCTGATCCTATTTTAGTTTTAGTCCAATTCTAGTCAGTACAGTACAGTCAAGTACAGTACGAGTAAATTACCGTATGTTTACATGGATTCATGTTGTACGTTTCTCGTTTAAATTACGCACACAATTCCTTTCATTCTGCCACAGTTTAATGCTCCAACCAACATAAGCGATGGTGGCAAAATACCTTAGAGACCAACTCGCGATGTACAATATGCAGATGTCTCTTTTCATTAGTTGTGTTCTTCCCACAAATGACCATTCCACAACCTTTGTCTTTTTTTCTTTAGGAGCTCACATATCTTCTAGTCGCTTTCTTCCAGCGGTGGACATTATCTTGGAGTTTTAGTGATGATTTTCTCTTTTGCCAACATCTTTCTTCCAGGTAACTTTAAGATGGTAGCTGGCGTCTGGGAAATTCTCAAGAAATTTCTGATTGGTTTGCTTTCAGTTTGGCCCCATCTGTTCTGTTTTCTTCTATATATTGATAGCCACATATGCTTCCTTCTTCGCATTGGATTTCGTCATTGTGAATTATTGCTTCATCTTTTAATTTTTGAGGCGATTTTCAGCAAATTTAGCTAGCGCTATTACCTCAATGCATAGTTCTATTTTTAGCTCTTGTTTTATTTTCATTTGAATAAAAATATTCATCTGAATACAAGTCTTCATGATTAAATAAATGACAAAAATAACATTCACATAGCTTCAGATGTTACAAATATGTGGTAAATGTACTCAATCAATGACTGAGCAGCATAAATATAATGTTTTCATGTGTATGGTATAAATGAACACACTAGCCTGTAGCACATGAATTTCCATTGGAAATTGAAACAGTCTAGTAGATATGAGAGAATAGAAATGGATGAAATTGGTTGTAGCAGTGTTTTGTATTTTTTTATGTGGAAAAAAAAACAAAACAACAACACTGGTTTGGCCCTCACTGTCGGTGCGAGAGCAAAGTTGGCCCAGAGAATAAATGAAATGTGAAACAAAAACATGAAACTAAATCGTCTTCACAGTCCTGTAATGCGTGTAGCACTACAAACGTGTGTGCCGGGGGAGTGCGTCGATTCAGTTTGTGAAGGCAGGAAGAGTGACCGCTTTAATGAGGTAAGATTACCACACCACAAATGATGAAAAATTCATGGTACAAGTTGGCGCTGGCGTAGGCCGCCACTCAGAAATTTCATTTGCTGTTTGATATGCTTACTTGCTAGCTCAGCAGGCAGTATTGTGTGACTGGAAGAAAAGAAACACACACATACACACACATTTATACTTAGGGTTGAAAGTTGAAGCTATTACCGTGAATAGCCTTTAGAAACAAAAATTGTGTGTGTGTGTGTGTAGCGTGGTTGCATTTCTACCTAATGTATATTGTAAGCGCGCATGAGCTGTTTGTGTGAGTAACGGGGTAGCACAGGTGAAGTGATGCATGCGGAATGTTAAACTTGACCATCTCATTGGTATTGCGGCGCTTGTACCACTAACTCCGATAAGTGCATTTATGGAAAAGTTGGCACGGCTTTATCTCGTCATTGCAGGTTCAATCACAGATAAAAGGATTGGGATAACACAAAGTGAATTTATATTTATT
This sequence comes from Hippichthys cyanospilos, assembly GCF_059441005.1. Classification (NCBI taxonomy): domain Eukaryota; kingdom Metazoa; phylum Chordata; class Actinopteri; order Syngnathiformes; family Syngnathidae; genus Hippichthys; species Hippichthys cyanospilos. The sequence continues at coordinate 4,250,165 of NC_142371.1, read as the reverse complement.
TATATATATATATATATATATATATATATATATATATATATATATATATATATATATATATATATATATATAGATAGATAGATAGATAGATAGATAGATAGATAGATAGATAGATAGATAGATAGATAGATAGATACTTTAAAAGAAAAAAGCCCAAACCACGCCGGAGCCAGGGTCTGAGTTTCAACTTCACAGCGTATCAGCAGCGCTCATCAGCATGGCCTCGATCACCCTGGGCTCACTGAGACCGCCGAGCATGCTTAAAGATAGCATTTTCCCAGAGAAACTACTGATAATAGGTTTTGCTGCTGATAGTCGTCTCTCACCACCATCCCAACCCCCTCCCCAGGCTATCATGAGTAAAATTCTGTGAGCATGTAAATTCAAACAGCTTTTCAAAGCATTTAATCCCACACTGCTGTTACCATATACTCATTTCTCTCGCCTGAGCCTGCCCTTCTTTTCGACTCCCATCACTTTCTATGCCTTCAGACCCCTCCGTCCATCCTCCGTCTGTTTGAAAATAAGGCTCCAGCAGTGGATCCTTGGGGTGATGGTGATGGAATGTATTTAGGGGGCCAGCAGCTTTTCTCTTTCCAACCTGCATGCAAAATCATCCCAATAGGGAATCTCTGGCTCCTGTTCATGACACAGACAGAGAATCGAGAGCGCCATGGTAACAATGTGGCCCTTGTAAAATAAATAAATAAATTGGAAAAATAAGCTTAGCGAATATAGGTCTCCACAGTTAAAATGTTTTACTGTCTGATAAAGCCAAGGAGAAAAAATTGGCAGAAAGGACACTGGCGTTCAAGCAGTTACAGTGAATGTCTGTCTTTTGTATTTTTTTATTCAAGTTTTGCGCTGGCTGAAATTATCTACATCCATGGCAGAAATTAGGCAGCAGTTTAGTGACCTCTTACTTGCATACTTTCGATAGCTAAGAACCAGTGTTTGTGAAAAAGTTAATTGCAGTCTTTAAATTGTGCATGTCTGTGAATGTGTAAGTAAATGGTTGTCAGTATCTGCCCTGCTATTGGCTGATGACCAGCATTGCATGTACCCTGCCTTTCAACTAAAGTCAACTGGGATAGACTCCAGCTCACCTGCAACCCAAATGAGAACGAGCAATTAGATAACGGTTGGCTGGACGGAATGCATGATGCTTTGATGGTGGGTAAAAAAAAAAGAAAAGAAAAAAAAAACATGTCAGTGGAACACTTTTCATGCCAACAAATTTGGAGTTTGACCAAAAATCTTTTTGGTGCACGCATGATATCACATTAGGACAACATTTTAGTTTTTTCATCTGCTTTTAGAATGGCTACAAACTTGAGTTTCTTATTACAGAAGAAAGCCACACACATATCAGTCCTGGTAGATCAGTAGAATATGAACATTAGAATTAATTGACATTAAATGAAGACACAAACTAATTAAAAAACTAGGCAATGCTAATAATAAATTAGCAATATGCTAATAGACCCTACCCAAATGGAAAATGAAGACTAGCTCGATGCTTATTTCTGCTTGTACAGTCTCATTGTTTAGCCTTAGTTCATGTGGTGAAGTCGACTCTCCCTCCACTTTTGTCCATCCATCCATTATCTCTGGATCGCTTGTCCTTACGACGACGGTAAGGGCTCTAGAGCCTATCCCATGGCGGTGCGGGCGAGGTACACCAAGAGCTCGTTTCCAATTGCAACACACACATAGACAAACATCCATTCAAACCCACAAATGCAACAAAGGGCAATTTGGAGTTTCTAATACCTAGATTACAGAGTATAGTCTCCACACAGAAGGACCTGAGTCGCACGAAATGTTTCCAGGAGCAAATGAGTTTCACCTTATTTATTCAAGAGAATTCATTTTAATAAAATAAAAAAATAAATAAATCCTTTCAGACCCAAGCAATGTACAGACATACAGTATTTTGAGACGTTGTTTTTTTAGTAGCTCAGGGAGGCAAATTACAAAGCACAACAATGTTGGGAAAAATTCTAATGACCAGACTGTCAACTTTGAATAACATATTCTGGCCCCTAATGTAGTAACTTAGAGGCAAAAGCTCAAGCAGCTTAGAGGCAAAAGCTCATGCAGCTAAGCCATTTTATGTGTTAAATTTTTCTAGCTTTCACTTTCAAAGTCAAATGCAAAAAAAAAAAAAAAAAACACAATCAAAAACCCTAAATCTGACTTGAATCAAGCCATCCTGTGCATATGTAAGCAAACTAGAAAGACTGTCTAATGCACAAAAAGCCCCACAAAGTGCTTCCTATACAAAAATTAACAATATGCTGCTGTGCATGTGCGTGCATACAAAGCTCTCACACAAACTCAATTATTGTCAGTGATGTCTGTATTTTTATTTCCCGGCCTAGCAGAGTGCTCAGGAGATTATGGTCTTGGTAATTTAGACTATTTCTAACAAAACTGAATGCTTCACCCTGCTTTCCAAATTGGCGGGAGAGGGGGGGCAGGAAAAACATTTAATTGATTTCCACTGCACAATTTTTTACACTGACCCAAAGTGTTACATATTCATGAGCCATTAAAAATAAAAGATGCACATTTTGTATATCTGACCCTTGTTATGCACAGCCAAGTCTATAATCTGTTCAATCCGGTACATTGTCCCACTCAGGGGTGAGGCGGGTGCTGTTTGTGCAAAGAGAAAAACACCATTAGTTTCCCACATGTTCGGCGTTGATTAGAGATGGAGGAGAGAGACTCCAATCCGCTCATTTGGCACTCGGAAAAGCACACAACTGTCTTCATAACATGCTGTTGTACTGGAATAAAAATGCATTTTCCCCTTCATTATAGCATTTTGATAAGATAACTGAGTGGGGGGGATTCAGAATGAAACCAAGGGAAGTCATAAAATGTTTAATTAAGATGTGGATAGGTTTGGAAGAGAGAATAGAAAAATTCATTCTTCAGCATCTCTTTATGGAAGGTGAGGGACAAAGAAGAAAGCCAATGAAATAAACCAGGAAATGGAAAGGCGAGCTTCATTCCCCTCAAAATCCCCCCAAAAAAGAAAAGGAAAATAAAATATACCTATGTGAAGCCTTCCTGTGCTTCTTCATCTAAAAATGAGAATAAACTTTAAAGCTTACAAACCTGCAACCCCATCTGGAGACATCTACGAAAAGGTCAGCATCCTTTTTTCGTTTTTTTTTTTTTTTTGTTCGCGAGCACTCGAGTCTTATTTTGCTCTTCAGTGAACATCTTGAAACGTCTGTTGTTGCACGACTGGGAATGGCTGGCTCAGTGTGAAGCGGGAGGAAATTTGCATCGGCTGCCGAATCCATGCTGGGTTTGCGTCACGTTCTAAAACGAAACCCAAGTCTAATCAGCCCAAGCAGGTTTAAAAGTAACCGCAGGTAGCCCTTCAGTGGCAGGGGCGTAGAGACCCTCATAGGACTGGGATTGGCGATGGAGGGAGGGGGTTTCAGGCCAAGTAATGAAAGGCAGAAACGGATCCAACCCACCTGTTTGTTCCACGAGTGCGACTTAATTTCATTGTCATTAGATCCTTAACATCTAAATTACATTCATGCTGCTCAAAGTGAGCTACTTAATAGTTACTCAGTGACCACATACAACTTCACAGTGTGCATCAAGCGGCACTTTTATCTCCTTTAACAGCAAATGGAATAAAACCAATAAACCTTGTTTACTCTTTATCGCTACATGTATAACACTTGCGAGAGTTCCATAGTTAAGGCTCAGTTTTCCCTTTACGATCATCCATCCATTTTCTATAATCCTCTTCAGGGTCACGGCCAGTCATTCAAAGCATTCACGCCATCACTGAATAGAAAATGAACCCACGCCGACCTACGCTGACGGCAGGCGCGTGAATCATTACACCATGTATGACTTTTATCATCATTACCCAAAGATTTACTTACACGAGACAATTAATTTTATCCTTGTTTTAAAACGCTACCAAATTGTAGATCTTCACAGAGTTGCTGCATATGCCTGATTTTCATCATTAGCTGTTATGTATTATTCACTGAGAAATTAAGGAAAATGACCGGATCTCACAATGTTAATATATGAACCCTTGTATTGGATTTCATTAGATTATAAAATTGGTCGTAATGTTGTTGTTGGTGAATATGCAGTTAAGTGGCTCATGAAGTGTATGATTTGTAACTATTGATTAGTGCATGTAAATACTTACATCAGGGTATTCCGCTTGGTTAACATCTAGTTTGTGCATCATCAATTCAATATCAAAATGCTGTTTTAAAGCATTTCTAGTTAATGTTAACATTACAAGAGCTTAGTCAGAATATTTGACATACAGATTGACATTATTTTTGTGCACAAGTGAAACCACAAGTCCGTCCCGATCATGGCTACATTCACATTTGTATACATGAAACAATCACAATGAAATATTGACTACATTTACATGCAGACATACTTGGATTAATGTCAAAATTTGTGTTTCTGAAACATTCGGAACATCTCTGTTTACATGCTTTAGGATAGGGGGCTATTTAATTGTGTTACACTGATTGAAGCCAAACTGTACAGATAAAGTCATGACCTAAATTGGCAATGTTTTCTTACTTTCTACCGTAAACAAAATGCATCATATTCATCACACTAACCATAAAAACTAATCAAGTAATTGTACCCCTCCTTGCTCCAAAACGGTGGCTTTATGCTGCGTTTGGTTTCTCCCTGTGTCTTTACCTCTTGGAAAAATCAACGAATTCAAGAGAGACCCGCTAAGTTGCACTGTGAAGGGAGAGGGGCTTTTATTTCTCCCTGTAGCAAATGTTTTTTGTTCTTTTTTTCTCCGTTGCTCGCTACGGTAAGGTTTAAACAGCATAGTAATTTATATTACGAGAAATTCTAAGACAAAAAGACACTTAAGGATAGAGCATGTGGATAACGCAAGCTTGCAAGGATGGATGTTTTTTGTTGGAGTTGTTTTTGAAGTAGGTATGAGAAGACACGTCACCTGCAACACAGCAGGTTAGTTTTGATGTTTCTGGGGAAGACAATCGCGACATGGACTTGTGCCTACATCCCCTAGGATCACAAACTGATTCTTTGCATTGTTGTGATATGTCTCCCCGAAGCCTAAAGGGCAACAATGGCTTTGTAACTAGGGCCAACTCAAATGAATGAGTGAGGTGCGGACGAGATGCGCAGATAAACCGGAAGAAGATCTGAGAAGGTGAAAGTTTCTGTCCACTTTCCTCGCGAGAAAAATACTAGTTGTCTTCTTTCTTCATCCATTCTTCCTTCCTTCTTCCTTGTTGCTTATTAAATGTTCTTGGTGGCTTGAACATAACAGTTACCAAAAAAGATGAGCTTGCAAATGGCGACAGCCTCAAAAGCATGTTGGAGACATCCCATCTGCGTGAAGAGAGAAACAAGCTGGGGGCTCCCAATGGTTTGTCGATAATGGTGAGTTCATATTTTATCTGCACTTTATTTTCATTATTGTCCCAGTTGACAATAAAACTGTCAAGCGTTGATCCCCCCCGCCCGTCACCTTCTTACCAGGTTTTCAGGACCCGAATATGCGCTTATTCTAGTGACGTGACGTTAACGCATGAACCGAGTGTTCTGAACGGTTCTTCAAAGTGAATGATGGGATTCAAGTCTTTGTAAGGAGCTGTTCAACCCACCTCCCACTGTTCATCCCTCCACCCTCACCCATCACTCACCTCTTTAGAGCGTGACCTGCTAAGGGCGTCATTTTAGCACCTTATGATGGTAAGTGTTTATTTTTAATTTATTTTACTCTTTGACCCTTCAAACAGCTAAACGTCACATCAAATAGCTTATTCTAGTTTTACATGACACTTCAAAACCTGAACATTGCCAATAATCAGGTTTGAAAAAAGTTATTGACTACACATAAACATGGTTGTTATGTTCCTTTTCCCTTCATTGGTTCAAATTACAAATGGTCTACACAGCTCTACTGTAGCATATCAAAACATTTATGATTTCAAAGTAATTTAAATGCCTTACTTTCAATTGAGGAGTGGAATTTGAACCCAGAGGCAGACAGAACATGAAAATAGAAAAGTAGAAAAATGTTATTTGCAAAAATCCAACGATGCAACAGCAAGCAACAGAAACTAGCCCTGAAAGAATACTGGCAATACAACTCCACATGGCAGATTGAGAGCTAATGTTTATTTTAAAACACAGATACTAAATACTGTCAGACCTCAATCATGTATGTGAGCGAAAGGACCCTGGCAACTACATGGCAACTGACACACCAAGGAACAAAACAGTAACTACTGTAAATACAGGACCCAATATGACAACAGTAATAAATACATATAAATTACAAACATTTTACCATTACTGTAGGAATTGCAGACAAGTAGCAATTGATATCACAATAATTACGGTTGCTGGTGCACACATGTATGTGAATTGAAAAGGACCCTAGCAACTACATGGCAACTGACACACCAAGGAACAAAACAGTAACTACTGTAAATACAGGACCCAATATGACAACATTAAAAAATACATATAAATTACAAACATTTTACCATTACTGTAGGAATTGCAGACAAGTAGCAATTGGTATCACAATAATTACAGTTGCTGGTGCACACATGCATGAGTATACGCCATCAGTTGCCATTTTTTGCAGGTTCTCATTGACTGTGTATAAATCAAATTTATGCTGAAGTCACAAAGGCTTATGTGTGTCATTTTTATCCACATTTGGAAGAGGTCTGATCCTTATGATTTCAATTAATTTTTTTAAACACTGCAATCACACATATCCTCCAAATTGTGCCACTTGGGAACAAAGAATGGGAATTGTGTCGCTTGAATCATATCATGTAAATTCAGCCTTTGAGATGTTTTTAAACGTTTGTGTCTTCAGTAAACTGTGTGTTAATGGTCCCTTAATGTAATACTTCTGAAGGATGGAAAACAAATGCCAGGAAAATAACATCATTACCTCCAGGGTAACAGTTGTTGTTGTTGGCATCACATTATCATTGCAATACTACTTCAAAAGCAGATCCTGAGCTTCACCCTCAAAACAATCTGGTAATCTTTAGGGGTCAGGAGGTCAGATATGAGGGTCAGGTTCTACCTAGTAACCATGCCGTGTGATCTGCCATGTTTGTTTGCAGCAATTTTGGATATGGTGCAAGTGGTGGCAATGGTGCAATGCAGATTACACACTTGCCAAAGATTGTCTCAAATGTTCCGTGCCGTGGACATCAGCACAATCAGCATCTTGACTGTGGAAAAAAAAGAAAAAGTCACAGGCTAAATACAGTGAGGCAGAATCACTGCTTTGCTATCCCTAACGCGTTATCCTCTTGTCATTTACCTCTCATCCCCGATTTCTTTGCTAAGCCGACTCCAGCTGGATAACCCTGTAAATGCTTGGACACTCAGTCAGGTCATTGCTCCAGAATATGCTTAATTACGAGCACGGGTGTGGATAACAACTGTGTACGATCAGTAAGGCACAAACACAGTATAGTATAAGCATATAGGGCAAAGGCACACAATATCATCCTTGTTATCTACAAAATAATCAGCAGTAACCATTAATCACTTTGGATTGGTTATAAAACAGATAAAAAAGAAGTGTATTTCTAGAAAAGTAGTTTCCATCTCTCTATTTTTGTGTATAGTGATATCATCTTTTAGTACATTTTTAAGCATTCAACTGTGACATATGGAGCTGTTCAAGGGGGGAACTAACAGAAAGTTAATCTGTCCCTGATTCCCATGGCTTGGCCATACTTCCCCCTTTTAATAAACTAGGTCACAACTAAGTACAGCCAATGTAGGAAATGTGAAGAAAGAAAACACCAAGTTAAAAATAAAATTGTAGCATTGAAAGGGTAGAAATTTCCCGACCCCAAAAAATGGACAAAGGAATCATTTTGTTTTGTATTTTTTTCACCGTTCTGTTGCAAAACAGCTGTGCCGACAAAGGACAAGATGCACTGTAGCTCTGCCCTACAAACACAAAGGAGTGGCACACAAGACAAGCAGCCACCATAGAAGGAAGATGCACTGCTGACAGTAGAGAAGATGAAACACTCTTACAGGGGCATGGAGGTGTCAACAGATGATGCTGTAGTGAGGGGTGCATATACAGTAAGTGGTGTGCAGGTCTACTTGCAGTCTGAAAATTGAGAAGTGTGCCCACTTGTCTGTCAATGCACATCTGAGTACAGAAACGTGGAGCTACTAATGTCAAGATTTTTGACTGGCCCGCTTGTTTCAATGCACTTCCAAATTTGATCATAGGTTAAATGCTCTAAAAGAGCATTTTTACCATAAGATCACTGAGTACTACCTTGCGTATGCGCATATCCCATGGAATTGTGGGGAATAATGTCAAAAGAGCATCATAATAAGACCATCAAAATTATGAATAAATAACACGTTAAAATGTTAATGTTGCAAACATGACAACCATTGTTGGCACTTTCCTTTCATATCCTGAACCAAGATTATTGTGCACCCCTGGCTGTAAATTCTTCTATGTCATACCGAACACAGCAACGTTTGTCTCCTTGATATTCATTTATATAATTCATTTATATCATAATCTCAACAAGACCCGCTTTATTCTTTCCACACCAATCAAACTCTGTGTGAGGGTCATTATTATTTTCGCTAGCTCAATAGTTATATAATGGTGAGGTGTAAAAGCAGAATGCAGATAATATATAAGAAAAGGGAAAATCTAAAAAAGAATAAATACGGTTATGCTTTTTAATTTCACACGAGTGTACAGACACTCTAGAAATATCCAGACACTCAGAAATAAAATGATATTTTACATATTACATCCTTTCGATCTGCTGGTACAATGATACTATCAAATATTAGTTTATATTAGATACTATCAAATATTAGCAAATTTGAGGATGTCATTTAGGCGCTGGTATCTTACTAAAAACAAACTTGACTTAAATGCTATATGCCATCTCACCAAGTTAACTTTTGGCTATCAAACTAACCTGCTCATGAGAAAAGTTAAGTAAGCTCACATTGGTTCGCAACCCATCATGAACCAGCAATGCATCCAAGCTTGTTCTGTTTTTGTTGTTTTTTTTTTTTTAAACCAACAATGATATGTTGTACTACTACTACATGTAATGGGTTGCTTGCATTACTAAACGTAATTAAATCAACTATATGTCTACCAGTGAGTGAGACTACAACATAACGCACATGCTAATGTAATGCAGTGTTGCAGGAACTGGTAGCAGTACTTACAGTAGAAACACTCCAGGCTTGATCGTTCTAATAAACAACAGTTTCACCTTAAATAATGTTTTGAAATGCACTGTCATTAATACTATCGCTGCAAATGGACAGGTTAGTCTAAGAGCCATGTCGGCACTGGCATCTTCCCGTCCTCTCCTGAGGGTTTAGTTGCACTTTGTCGTGGCAACCTTGCAGGCACGCTGCGTCTTTCCAAAGAACCAGTAGCACCTTGATGTGCCTCCCTTGGGGGAAGGACCCAGCGAGAGAGCCTAGGACTTAAAAAAAATAAAGAAATACAGTAGCACAGGAGAGCAGAGACAGATGAGGAGAAAATGAGATCGGTTTTCATGTTTTCAGCCTGTCCTTTTGATGTACACACCAAAACATGCGCAAGCCCACAGCAGCCCGTCCCAGTGGCCAACATGACAGTCGGCTTGGCAGCCGCAGCGCACGCTTGGGCCTCCGCTCCGCCCCCGTTCCCTCCCTGTCCTGCCGCGTTCATCCCTTCCCTATCCCCTACCTCCATGGCTTCTCACAACACAACCTGCCATCACACATGCCAAAACACAGTTGGTACCCCAGGACGGATCCTCTCATTTGTGCCAAGTAGTCTCCGTGTGATGCCAATGGTTTTGGAAACAACACCATGAAATTGGCATACTATTTGATGCACAATATTGCTCACTTAAATTCAACTTATTTCAAAAACAAAATTTCTCTTGTGTGTAATAGGGCCCTACTAAAAAAAAGAAACACTGCTATTCATCATGAAAAAAAAAAGTAATGCTTCAATAATATTGTCATGCTATGATAATTAGACAAGAAAAGCAGTAAAGTATTCGTACAATAAAGCTGTTGAAAAAAAGATGACACATTTAATGAGGAATTGTTTAAAAAATCATCAGGCAATATCTCAGTGAAGGTTTAATCTAATATGCTCATCACGACTTTAAAATCACAAAAAACTACTTCAGCCTGGTAGTTCTAAGGATGTAAGACTATTGTCATACAATTGTGAACGTTTTATAAGGTTGAATTTATTCTCATGTTTTCAATTTTTTCTTTTAATTTTGCAATGTTATTTTCACAATTTTATGATTTTAATCTCTTAAAATACAACTTGTTTTATCCTATTATACTTGTGAAATTATGGCTTCATTCATTTATTGACTATTTGCAACTTTTGTTTTATGGTTCTGTGATTTACTCTGCCAACATTATAACTTTATTGTCTCCATAAAATGTCTTCATTATTTTTAATCTTGCACAGAACTCTTAATACCTTTATTACGATGTGTTTTATGTTGTGATTTTTCTTGATTCAGATAATATTTTATTCTTATTATTATTACTTAAATAAAAGTGTGCTTTATTCTTGTTCTAACAATCTTAGTGTGAACATATGATTTTAGTCTTCTTGGATTTTGACTTTACTGTCATATTAACAATTCGTAGTAACTGTGAGAGTTTATTTACCTAAAATTCTGATTATCGTCATTTTTCTCAATGCCATTTGTGAAAGTTTGACTTTATTCTAAAAAGTTAAACATATAAATATATATATATATATATATATATATATATATAAACATATATATATATATATATATATATATATATATATATATATATATATATATATATATATATATATATATATATATATATATATATATAACATTTCACTCTTAATTAATTTAATTAATTTTAATTAAATGATTAATCTTTTTTCTCTTAGCATATAAACATTTTTCTCACAGCTTGTTGACTCTTTTTAACCCGAATGATTCTGTCTTTTTTTTCTTTACTCTCAAAGAATCATATTCAGTCTTTTTATGTGCTTGAGAGATTTCCAAAGGACGGTTCCTATCTGGAAGTTGGAAAAACAAATCAAACACACACACACACACACGCACACGCCCGTATACCCACACACAAACATGTTCAAATACACAACTGAGGATCATTGTATCGGCACAGCTGCAACACACACACACACACACATAAACATAATTCTTTTCCATTACTGAATTCCTAATAACAACAAGGCTTGAGCCAAAATAAAAATAATTACAGCAAAGACAAGAATGCTAATTAGGAGAGGGATAATAATGATGCGCATACATGGCCAACACTGTTGTGATCATCCCAGTTATTGTTCTTCATTGTCTTTCATCTCTGTTAAGAGGCGATGAAAATCAATGGCAGGCTCTCCCAGCAGCTTGGCAGCCGAATGACAGTGATGATGGCCTTCATCATGCAAACACACATACACGCACACAAACATACACATGTACTCTCACATGTGAAACACACATGCACCTACACACACATTCACACACGCGCACACACATGCACATATTCAGAGGCTGATGTGAGGGAGATTATTATCAGGGTGAAGCTGGGTTTTAATTGATCTTGGTCACAGTTTAATGTGAGGCAAGGATTAACTGTTATCAGTGGAAGGGAGAAGAGCTTTGGAGAGGAGATATCACAGTCCCTGACGTTAAAACCCGCTGCCCTTGATGACAGGAATTCAGCGATGTGACCCACAAAGATGTGAGACTGCTGCTGGGAAAAGGAAATGGAAAGCTGGCCAGTGGTAAAACAGTCGACATCGAGCCAAATTTAATCCCAATTTCCCTGTGACGTTTCGGGCCAAATCTCGGCTATTTCCAGAGTTGCAAGGAATGAGGGCTGGAGCAGATACCATGTTTTTTTCTTTTCTTTTTTTTTTTAAATAACCATGAATTGTTATCATGCCCTATAAGTCGTAGAAGAAGTTTATTATCGGCAGGTGACGAAGGGTTGAGGGCAGAGGAAAAATATAAAACTGAGAATAGGATTAGTCGACTGGGGTCAGCATTCATTACCAAATTTGTATTGTAATGATGCAATTTGGAATTACACCCTGGAAGCATCCGGTGGGAATGAATCTACCTGTTTGGGGTTGTGCTTTGGCTGTAAAAGCCAGGGCAAGAATTCAAAACATAACAAGACTGTGCCAGATGGCGGGCCTTCAAACATTACAGCTATATACCTGCTTAATCGTATCTCCATCAAAGAAAACATCCAGTATATCCTAATTACACCAGAAAAAAACAGCCACAGACACTTAAGAACCAAACAAAAGACTGAGCTAAATTCATTTGTGGATGAAGTCAAATCACACAAAAGTCACACCTGTGATGACAAGAGAACCATTGAGCAAAAAATGACACAATAAAACTGCACGGGTTTCTCTGTTCACAATAGTGTTCAGTCCATGCATCGTGGCATCATAACGCACGTGGGAAACCATTACTCTCGATCACTTATCGAGGCTAATTTGAGGTGTCAGATTAAAAGATTATTTGTCAAGAGTTCATTACAGTCATACTGTAGGTAAAGCATTATGTTTTCTAATCATGTTAAGATTTGAATTTATGCGTCTGACTTCATGGGGTTTGGAAAACAAAGGTCAGTCTCACCCTGATGTGGACACTGATTGGTTGTCATTGTGTTTAGCATAACCTATGGGCTCAGAACTATATGAAAATGGGTGAGCATGTAAAAGTTGTTGGTCTGGTGAATGATCAATTTAACTTTGAAAAATGCAATGACGGCAATTTTGATAAAGGTTGAAAGGCATTCTTTGTAAGAAGTATTTTGCTTAGCACAGAAGCAACTCAAGATCAGCCTACCACAAAAATGCAAAGCACCTAGCTGCAGCCACAACTAATGATAATAATGAAGACGCGAATGTATCGAGCAATAGCAAAGCTCTATGCTAAACTCAAGGACACCTCGCGTTTCAGCAAGCTTGTGACAAACACAATGGCTGATGTTTGATTTTAATAATAACTTTTAATTATTTGGCAATTGATAAAAGAAAATGAAACCATTCTTCCTGATGGTTGAAGCTAAATGTGCTTGTCTCAAATGCACTAAGGCTAATGCGGGGTAAAGTTGTGTTTTTTTTGTAATTAAAAACACTTTCAGGCCATGAATAAACAAAAATGGTGAAGAAAAATTAAAAAGTTTGGCAATAACACCCTTATTTCTTGTGCTGCTTGGCAACATCCTAATTTGAGCTACCGGATGCTAACAAATTGCTACGAGATAAATGAAAAAAGACACTTACCAACAAACAGAAAAACATCTTCATTTGGGTTACCTTTTAGTTCAATTTGGTGTTACTATGCTGTGATTATATACTCTTCTCGAAAAGGGTATTTCATAAACCTGGCTGTAAATGTAACACATGTCTGATAATAGCTGAAATGGATTTACTTTACATTGTTCCATTATTGAAAATAAGTTGTTTTGTAACGAGAACAATGCAGAACTAAGCTAGCATCACCAAAAAGATTGTTTTCAACCTGAGCTTTGACTGCAACTGTGATGCCATGAATCTTTACATGACACTCGGTTTCACAGCAGTGTGTTCCAGTGACAGTGCGGCTGCTAGCTTCAGGGGGTGCAGTCAAGAAAAACAAATCATCCCAAGCCTTGCTTCTTTCTCTTCTCATTTCTCCTCGTGGATGCTTTTCTCTTTCAGCGTTCTCCACTGACAGTAGACTATAGTTCAAGAGCCTCTTAACAGTGTCCCTCACCCCACTCCACCCCCAGCTGCAAGCTTTTGTCCGAGTTCCCAAGACAACACTTACGCAGCAAAAGATGGATGAAAAGTCAGGGACAGCACGATGTTCCGTCTCTCTGCCGAGGATCCACTAAATGAGACAGAATTTGATTTGCAAGCCTTGCATCATTCGTAACTCGTGCAAATGGTCAGTACAACATTGTGTATAATGGGCTCGCCTGCGAGATATACTGTAGAACAAGATAGTGTCAGCAATTAAGCTCCTTTCTAACACTTAACTCCTGATTCACAACATTATTCAACACTGTGACTGACATGGTATTGACTCTCCCTTTGTATGTGCTAATTAAATTAGAAATGTTTTATGCGCTCCAGCATGAAGCATTAAGCTCTATAGTCAAACACATACACACACACGCACCTTTATGAGCAGCAAACATCTCAGCCCCAACTCATTCAGTGCCATAAAAACATATTTATGGAAGCATCAGCCCATTGAGCCACAGAAATGTTTGCCATTTTCTTTGCGCTCTATGATTCCATCCAAGCATCAAGATTGATTCTTGGAGCTCCTGCTGTGCCTTTCTCCTCCCCACCTGCAACCCGACCACAAATACCCCGCCTTACCATTAGAACTACAGTACATATTATGCAGGAGCTTGTGTCTTTTTGTTGTTCTTCTTTCAAAACAAGGATTCACTGAGCAGAAACAAGACAAAGTCTGCTCTTCAATCCGAAAGATTCATACAGGTATGACAAAAAGTCTCTGTTAAATTTGTAATCCACGGGAAAAAGGACAACCAGGTGACCCATGCTAATATGTCATGTAAAACTGGGTTGCAATTAATTTTAGCAAAGTACTTTAGGGACATCAGCAGCCTGTCATTACAAGAGTTATTGAGTAGGTTTTTGTTTAGGTTAAAAAAAATTAAAAAAATTAATATACAAACAAAGTTAAATTGAGAATCTGTGTAAAACAAGCAAAAATAGAATGCAATGACTTGTAAAAAGTAAACAGAGAAAAAGACAAGATCTATTCATGTTCAAATGGCTAAACTACATTTTTGTGCAATTATTCATTTATTTATTTGAATTTGATTCCTGCAACACGTCCAAGAAAAGTCTGTATTACTATCAGTAATTTGTAGGCGGAATTCTTTCTCATTCTTGCTTGGTGAGGACTTTGCTCCGTTGACAGTATGGATATTGCACTCTTTGGCCTGAAGGATATGATGTCCATGATTTCAGCATACAATTTGAAATGTGGAGTCATCACAGCACAAGTTTCCACTTTGTGTCAGTATATCTCAGTATATCTCAAATGTGCTTGGGTCCATAGAAGACAGCAGTGTTACTGCATTTTTTTGATGAAGTGTCTTTCATTTGAATGGTAGAGTTTTTACTTGCATTTGGAGATGTGGTGACGAACTGTGAACTGATAATGGTTTCCTGAAATGTTTCTGAAACTAAGAGGCAAAGATGTCGTGTTTTAATGAAGCCAGGGCTCCAAGGTCATGGGTATTCAATGTTGGTTTTAAGCTTTGCTACTTTGGTGCATATATTTCTGCGGACTGTCTCGATTGTTTTAATATCATGACTCGATGATGATGATGTCCTTAAGTTCTCCGCAACAGTATGCAGAGAAAGGTTTCCTGTTAAACTGTTGGACTACTGTATGTGATTTAGTTTTGTTGTTGTCGTTTTTGGTTTTCCGATCACAACCGATCGTGGGATATGTGCTATAACATCTAATTATATTTACATGTAAATGTATTTTTTATGTCTGCAAATGCATCTCTACACATTATCGACTATTAGTCACATGGAAAAAAGGTTAACTGTACCGGATGATATGAGTTGTGGAATTGCAGCCTGCTAGTGCCAGTGCAGCATTTTATTGCCCGCAAGGCCCAATACAAGTCTCACATAGTTGTCCATGGAGAGACAGATTGTCATATGGTAGGACACTGGCAGTTGAACAATCCCCAACAACAATCGTGCCTGGCGATTGTCATCCTGTCATTTCTAATGGCCACACCGGGCCATAAAGTGACACATGCAGCAAAGTTGTGTACCTGTGTGCTGGCAGGAAGCCAATCCATGTGAAATGCATGTGCCTTCCATCCTTTTGGGGAGGGAGCTGAATGCTTGCATTAGTAATGTAGGAGTTGGTAGGGATGTAAAACTGTACTGTATGCGCGCATTCTGGGATGCATGTACTGTATAGCGATGCAAGGGCTGTGTTTGTGTATCCCAGCAAGTGTGCAATTGGCGTCAAGCTTCCCCGCAATGGAGGACTCACTGGGCTAGGCACTAGTACAGTCATTACATCCACGCTTTCGCACAAGCAGATGGCGAAACAGATGATCCCCGCTCATCTCACTCATGACCATCCATATTTATTTCATGGTTGCTGGCCCACAGACTCCCCATGCCCATCACTTCTCCATGAGTGCCTTGGCAGGGAGATGGCTGCCGACGCACACAAGTGTTTGGAAAACAAACCAGGCATGAAAAAAAGGAGGCAAGTGAGAACGAAATCAAGCGCAAGCAAACGTGAGGAAAAAAGCTGTGAAAGGCAAAAAAAACAATGTTTTTCGCCCATCAAGGCCTCACATTGATCAAAACG
This sequence comes from Hippichthys cyanospilos, assembly GCF_059441005.1. Classification (NCBI taxonomy): domain Eukaryota; kingdom Metazoa; phylum Chordata; class Actinopteri; order Syngnathiformes; family Syngnathidae; genus Hippichthys; species Hippichthys cyanospilos. The sequence goes on along the minus strand of NC_142371.1, from coordinate 4,233,690 downwards.
CAGCAAATCCATGAGTAGTTCTGAGATACTGTTTGTGACAAAGGTGCTGGTCGATGCTTGTTGACGTGATTTATTCCACTTCTTGAGGTGCCAATAAATGGAAGGTCTGATTGGTTTAGTCTTGGCGGTCTTGCTACCTGTGACTGGGGGGGAAATGAGCAACCAATCCTAATACTAACTCCTGGAAAAGCCCATACATAAACAGCCCGGCCCTTGGAGTCTGGCCAGAGCTAAAAGCCCAATTTGGTCCGCACCGACGCTGTTAAATGGAACAGGCTATGACAAGAAGTCATTTTTAAATCCACTTGACCAGCTCGATACGCACTGGGTGACATCAGAGCTGTGTAGCTTTTTGCTGAGGCAGGAAAGTGGGCCCTTTTACCTGATATCCTAATTATTTTCAGCCTCATTTCCCAGTTTTATGTGCAGATGTGGGCATTAACTGCTCCTATGATATATATTCTGCCGCCATCATCACAACTTACCTTGGCACTTGCCTTTATTTTCCTCTCCTTGCTCTTTTATTGTACATGCCTCAATGCATATTGGCGTCCGCGGCACAACACAACAATGTCTTGTCCGTTGGATGAAATTGAGGTTAATCATAGGAAGTGACACAGAGGTGTCCCTCCAGGGCAAGTGGCTGAGTGAGCAACTCAATTAAGAGGGAACCGCATCAGAGAGGGCCACCCATGTTAGGCTTGAGCTCTCAGGGCTGCGGGCCGCGAGGGAGGGGTGATCTCAGCAAAGACTTGCCTCGCGTTTCTTGCCTGCTCCTTGGGCACTCGGGACTGGCAGTGGCCCCTCACCGCCGGCAGGCTGGGTGACCATGTGCTCCACTTACTCAGTCGCAGATGATTCAACATAACCGAGGTGAAGGGGGAGGGGGATGCCGCAAGCGGGACATGTGACACAAAATACAAATGATTCCACTGCGGCTCGGTTCTGTGATCAGTCAGTAAAGGAGGCTAAGAGATTCAGGGGATGGGAGTTTGGGTGCTTGGAAACAATCGTTTATCTCCGTCTATTTCCCAAAGGAGTGTGACTAGCGGGCACCAAGGCACGGCTGGTGATCAGGGTAGTTTGTTGCCATACAGTTTGCAGGGCCACAGAGGCTCAGAATAGATAGCAGGCTTTATCAAGGTTAAGAACAGGCCCGCAAATTTAAGTGCCATCATTTCCAATAGCAACGAGCCGATCAAAACAGCGGATGCCCCTGGCAAGGCTCTCCTATTAAATTGGTGAACAGGAGAACAGGTAAGATTTAATTCATGTTAAAAATGCACTGAAAGAGGTAAAAATGTGTTTTCTTGTCCATCTCCCTAGCAATGTTGTGTTAATTGCTGGGTAAAAGAACATCTCACTGTTGAGCAAAGCAAATATTTATTTGCAATGTTTCTGTTGTTGTTTTTTTCCCCTGTTCATTAGCATACTTGTTTGAGTAGCGGCAGCGCGGTGCTGCGGGGCACATACACGAGAGTGAGTAACAAGCAAAGTTGGCAACATTCAGCTGTCAGCTTCCACATGGAGATGGTCGGGCATGAGAGGGAACGCACAAGCTCTGCTGCATCTTCATTATGACTAATAAGTGTACAACTTCCACCAGAGCAGCATGCCCTGACAATTACACAAAAAATATGCTGTTTGGTAATGGGATCTGGCACATGGCTGCATTTTACAATGACACAAGATAGAGACATGTGCACTTTGCAAAAGTTGTGTCAAAAGTACAGCCAATAAACGCTTTAGGGAAAATATGGCTGATTGAGGTACTGGTGTCATGCCTGCCTTTACCAACTGATTTGTCTGGGCTGGATCCAGGGGCCAAATGTATTCAAAAGTCTCTCATAATTTGAAAAATAAAAAAATCCAAATTTAGTGATTTTTCTGTCAATCACTATACATTGTTGACATAAGTTGACCTTCCCACAGGCAAATCTGTGCAGCACCATGTAATTAGGATGTGTGCCAAGCAAGGGCCTGTCAGAATTCTTAATAGTTTCATATTATTCTGCCACTTGTTGAACTTTGTCAATTATTTTTCCGCTGCAACAGTTCATGAAGCCCGCCTAGGGGGCCTTTCAATACAGTGACTGCTTTATGATAAAACAGACAGGGTAGGGTATAGAAAATCGGAATCAAATGGAATCAAAACTATCAGTCCTGTTCTCATGGAATCATTCAGATTTTAAAATGTCCACACTTAATTTCAATTCCATTTTAGGTACAGAGAGTATCACGTATGACGGAAAACTGACAGAAATGTGCATGCAGAGCCACTCATGCCGGTAGCACGGCAGCTTGTCCCCCCTCAAGCTTCTTTTGGTTGGCCTCGCTAATCTTTGATCCTGGGGCCTATGAGCAGGTAAATACGTCCATATGTTTGTTGCTCTTTTCTCTCCACAATAACCACATTGGAAAACAATAAAAGACAAAAGTCTGATATTTTGTGGTGAACACTGAAGTCCATACTAAGGTGAAAATAGAATGAACAATATCGTAAGATTTTATGGGCAGTAGTATTTTTATGTTTAAATTATTCATTTTAGTTTAGTTTGTATTAATTCTCAAATAAGTATTTTCTTTAATTAGCCACTTAATTTATTCGTCAATGATTAGACATACAGCAATACAAAATACCCCAAGTGCACCAAACGCAGGGAACACGTGAGATAATCATTGACGAAAAGAAAAAAACAATTTTTTTTGCTATACTTCCAGTTCGCAGTTGGAGACAGTTTTATAAATGTAAGCTGTGGTTTAAGTTAATTTGTGTTGGCGATTGTGTTGAATGCATTTTTTTTTTTTTAAATCCAACCATCCCTCCATTTTCTTTAACTATTTATCCTCACAAGGGTTGCCAGCGAGCTGGTGCCTTTGCCAGTCATCTTCGGGCAATAGGCGGGGGACACCCTGAACTGAATGCCAGCCAATCACGGAGCAATTTTTGTTTTAATTTGAACCATTTCTTTAATTTGAACAATTTTAGTTTTGCTACACACCAAAATGCGTTGAAATGTAGTTTATAGCTCAGCATGGTTCCGCTCTTGCTAAACCATGCGTTTGGTTTTTCCAATATTATTTTAATGTCCATATCAAAAAACTCCCAACATATACAGTATACTGCATGGTTATGTTTCATTTTAATAAACTGTATGGTGATGTCTCATTTTAAGAAATTGTAATAAATATGTTGTAGCAGGAAATTCCTCAATTAGCACCCTAGTATCATATGAAAGGCTATAAATTCTTAGTTTAATTACTTATTTGATTAAAAATAATGATATACCAGTTTAATATACGTGCATTTCGTCAATTAAAGCAGTGCTTCTCACTTATATTGTGCCAAAGCCCCACCACCAGGAAAGACAGAACTTTTAACGCTGCCCCCAACTCAAAGTAGTGACTGAATGGTATGAGTATACTTAAACTTGCATTTTTCACATTTACAAATTAAAAAAGCAATATAAATAAGCATTCAACAACGTCATTATTTTTATAGAGCTTAAATGGGTTACAGCTTAGTCTAAAACTGAAAAAAAAAACAAGTGCATCAAAGTGCCTGAAAATAAAAAAACTGACGACATTTCTTGCAAAATTATTTTGCAATTACACTTGACATGACAAAAGCAAAGCCTTTTCCCTGGTATCATCCCCCCCCATCATCAGCTCGTACCCTCCCAGGGGGCCTGCCCCACTATTTAAGAAGCGCTGAAAGTATTCTATATCATCACAATTCTTTGCTAAGAATTTAATTACCTCAACAATTTATTTGTAATAAACACAAACTGCGGTATTGTATACAGGTGCTATATGCATTATTTTCAGCTGTAATGGAAATGAAGGCAGCCCATTTGTTATTTACAGTATCTATGCACAGCTGTAATTAGAGCATGCGATAATGAAAGTAAAGAATAATACTAGTTTACAATTGTTTTAATTATATATTCTATTCAACCATCCTTTGATGTTAGTTAATTGATTTAATTCAATTATGAATGCTGCCAAGAAGGTTGTGGTACTGTTGTTGTATGAAACGTATTTTTGAGGGTCTGTTAATTAATTGCTAAGGTGTGATTTTTCAGAAGCTCAAAATGCTTGTGAACATAAATGCACGGAATTATATGCCTTTGACTGGAAAACTTTGGAGTTATGAGTTGAATGGATGATAGAAAAAATAAGTCGCTATTTAAGATTTATGAAAATGAAAATCTAAATCTTGATTTTGAAATTGTACTTTTTTTTTGTCTAACCACAACCATCTGCTCAATCTAGTGACATGCAATCATAAACCTTACTCAGTGTAGGTGATACCTTCCGTGTGTGTGTGTGTGTGTGGGGGGGGGGGGGGGGGGTGAGCCTGACCCCAGGGGGGGGGGGGGGGGGGGGTTGACCCTGGCAAGGCTTTGCTTTTGTCTTGTGAACGACAATTGTAACAAAAAGAAAATGTTCATCTTTTTTTTTAGTTTCACACCCTTTGATGCACTTGTGTTTTTTTCAGTTTTAGACTAAGCTGTAACCCGTATAAATGCAACTAATATATGTAAATAGTTGAATATTGATTTATATTGCTTTTTCTATTTGTTATTGTTAAAAATGATACAAGTTTATGTATACGTATACCATTTTTATAGATACTATTTATATTTATAGTCAGCGCCTCAAGTGGTGGAGGGAGTGAGGGGGCAAAAAGTTTAGTTTTTCCTAGGGGGGGACTTGGTAAAAAGTAGCAACAAAAAAACAAGCGGTAGTATGATTAATGTCATTTAAATAGTAATACTACACAATAAAATTCCTATTCTGTTCATTTACCTGAGCAGACTACACTCCATAATTGAGTATATAATAAAGTAGGCAATAAAACAAAAACAAAAAAGTAAGAGATTAGTAAGGGAAGTAATAATGAATCACTAATAAATGAATAGACTCACATTCTTAAATTCTTACTTGTATTGTGAGCATATTATAGAGTAGATGAGTGGAAGAAATTGTATACATATGAGAATGATAGTGCAAAATATTATGTCTTGAGCAGCTTACCTGCACTGTGCAGGATTTGTAAGGTGAAGGTGTGCATTCAGCAAAGTGTCTACTAAGAAAGAGATAAAAAAAAAAAAGATTAATGGACAAATTATCAAATTAATCGATATTTATTTTTATATAATTGATTAGTCGCTCAGAGACCTAAAACCATGAAAATGCTCGAAATTGCAGCTTCTTGACCAAAAAGATTTGTAGATTTCTGCAGGCTTTTGTGAAAAGTCAAACTCCAAACATGATGGTGAACAAGACATAAGTAATATCTGTTTTTAATTAGGAAAACAACGATCAGCATTTTTGCTCATTTAATGAGACGACCGAAGCAGCAACCAAATCATTAAAAAAAATATTAGTGCATTTTTTGCAGTGTCAATTTGAAAAAACAAAGTCAATTAGAACATTACAGCGTATGCATAGCTGGACATTTTTCTGTGGGGTAGCCAGGGTGATACAACACCTCAGTGGGGGGTGACCGAGGGGTGGCCAAGGGTGTCCGTGTTTGTATGCGTCCATGCAGCCTTGTTTATCATGCCACGTACAGTCAGTGTTTCAAGAAATAAATCATACACTTATTTTATTATGTTAATTTGAATATTCTTTTAACAAATAATTTGTGGCAGAGTATCAAGGGTCGAACAATATATTATGCATATAAAAATGGCAGAAAAATCACAGATTTTCGCTTATAATTGAGGGATTGGACAAAGACTGACAAGGACGACCATGGCCATCCTTGGCTACCATATTGTTCCGCCCCTGGCCCAAAACATACATAGAAGATGGTAGTTGCAAGCAGTGTAAAAATATGTCATTATAAAAATTGTTTATTTCCTTAAAAGTCACATTACAACAATTTTACAGGGCTGATTTTTTGTTTCAACTAATGACTTAATGTAAACCTCTCGTATTTACATTAAGTTGATGTTTTGGTGTGATGGATCTTCTTGTCATATACAACAGATTCTTTGTGGCATAAAAGCGATAGCACATTTTGTCCTTTGTGCCCAATATACCCCCTGCAAAAATATCAGGCATGGTGATATTGATTTTTCAGGGCCAGAAAAGCTAAACACACCCTGTGTTGCCTTTGGTCGAAGACAACATTATATGGAATGGTCATCATCCTTCGCTCTAGCTCTATCCACGAATAACCAAAGTTCACCAGTCTGAGACATTTTGAACAATAACCCCCCTGATGCAAATATGGCTAATCAGATTCCATTCCCGCCATCAGTCACCCTGCCTCGGAGTGACTGGCGGCTGTCAGTCTTCATTGTCTCCTCTTTTGCCGAATAGCAAACATGATGAGAGCCAAAGACTGAAATGTGCTGTCGAATGTCACCTCTGACTAAGCGCAGGTGGCAGCGTGTTGACCTGTAGTCCTTCTGGTAGGATAATGAGCCTCAATGCATGCAACAGAAATATCTTGGGCAGCTAAGCTTTCCCAATAATGACCTTCCATCCTTTTAACAAAAAGCAACAAGGATTTTTTTCAGCTTTTTTTTCTCTTTAATCTCACCGTCATCTGAGCAATCAAAACAAAAATAACTACGGACCAAATATGCAAAGAGCCTGGAGCGCGATCGAGAGCATCAGTGAACAATAAGAAAGGCAACACCAGCTGACATTTTCAGGTCAGCGTCACTCGGCTCCTCATCTCCGGCTTGGTCTCAGCCTGTCTTGATTAGCTGCGGTGGCTTGCAGGGCCCACGTTCAACACTGCTCGACTGCCGAGCTAATTAGGAGCGACAAACAAAGATGCAAAGCAAAAATGAATAAATAACACTGGCTACTATGTAGTCAATGTCTTTTGAAGACGCTGAGCAGTATAAACGTGTCAGAGCCAACCTACGCTGCCCCCAACTCCAACGCCGTCAGGCTGTGGGCCTTTGAATCTGTGGAGAAAGAGGCAGTGGCCAGTGCCATCAAACACATGGCATCCTCCTCAAATGGGCAGCAAACAGAGGTCACAGAGGAAGCTGTTATTGTTCCTGTACGGCTATACTTTTGAGAACTGTTTGAAGTTTCCTACTGACATAGTAAGGGCACTGTTTTCACTCCCAAAAAATCTGAGAATAATCCATTGATACGGTGCCAAACTCCACATTGAATGAAATTGATGGAAGTGTAGCTTATTTGCTTTCAGGATCCGTTGGAATGACGTTGCCATTAAAAACATATTAGAAATTACGGGCGTTTTCTCCCTGCAACGACAGGTCCATCTCATCAGTGTTACTATAGTATACAAGTCAACCAAAGCTTGGATGCTAACGTGCTACAATCAAAAATGTGTTTCTAAACACTTTTTATTAATTGTCTTCTTCCGCATCCTTGAATGGCTAATGATAGCATGCCTACGAGCAGCAATCAAAAATGTGTGGATGAGCACATATCAGATGGGATTTTTAAACTTTTTCAGCAGCAAATAACGGGTTAATGAATGTCAGGCTTTGTATGGACTAACTATTTTACTGTGAATACTTTAACTGGACATTGGTCAATGTCATTGGACCATTATTAATGGCTTTTGACATTTAGGAAACTTAGGAGGCTGTATAGGTGAGTTGAGTGAAAACATTTGGCGTTACTCAAATCTAGAATTTCAGTGTTCTATCAGTGTATATAGAACACATAATGTAAGGGCAATTAATTGGACAGGGAGGTAAGATCAATCCCTTGTCTTATTCCAATCAGCAACTGTAAGGCATTCAGTTGTGTCAATGTATTGATTGAATTTTACACCGTGGGAGACCAGTAGGCTTCTTATCCTGTGAAATTACTGAATTATGACGAGTCAATTGACACATTTAACTGCACAGTCCGACACTTGGTGATTCCATATTATATTCAATGGAAGCAAGAAACCCCACAAACGAACTAACCAGTTGGCTCGAATTTCTTTTGGACCAACGGACATCTAACAGACAAACACACTCGCTATAGCTTCCTTATTTTGCCTTTTTGTGTGTGTGTGTGTGTGTGTGTGCGTGTGCGTGCATGTGTGTGTGTTTCTGCCACTCGTTTGTTCGTCAGCAAAACAGATACAGTTGTTGACAGTCATTTGGTGCTGATGGACTGCCCACCTCTGAAAATTGTCTTCTTCATTGAAAGTGATCCAAAAAGCTGTGGTCTTAGTCTAGGTTCACACTGCAGTGTTTAATGCTCAATTCCAATTTTTTGGCAAAATCTGATGTTTTTGTGAGGAAGTTCACATTTCCACATAAATGTGACCTGTATGTGACCTGTGTTTTTGCGCTTTTCAGCCCAAAACTGTCCCACTGAGTACATTGTGACGTCACAGACAGCGGGTGTGCACACAATGTTTACGGAAGTCCCTGGCAATGTTAAAATAACAATTATAGCAGAGCCAGAATATTTTCGATCTGTTAAATTTAAGGAGTAAATTAAGTGGGTGAGGTTTTTTGTCATTGGGTGAGTGAGGTTTTATGCCATGGCAATTTGTGCAGTGCCAGCAACGTCTCTCTCACTTGCTCCGAGTGAGCGGCTCACTCGCTCTGAGTGCTCACTGAGCAAAAGTGAAAGAGAGACAAAATATATCTCGGTCTCCCTTCATTGAGTTGTCTTCAACTTGTATGGAGGTTTTGGTTTTTCCAACCTGCTTGCAAGTTAGTTCAGATAGAGGGTCGGATAGGGGCAAAATAATATGAATCGTGTCACTTCAGGCAGCAGTGTCAACCTAGCCTTGGAATTCAATGAGCAGGTATGGTTGAATTGATATGACAGTGGAATTTTAATTTGAAGAATAATGAACTTCCCATGAATGAACCTCTCAAGCCCATTCGACCATATAGTGCTTTAAGTGGTTCACCTCCACTAATAAGAAATGCCTTGACAGAATCAGTATAATGTTCCAGGTTGTAGGTTGACGCTGGACTTAGTGGTCTTTCACTTTTTTTAACGTTTCTGTAACTTAGGTACGCAAAGAGCTTGACATTGACGATTCGAAATGTGACAAAAATCAATTTATATAAGAATCTCAAGATTGATGGATACATCTGTGATGGATATAATAGTAAAGACTAGACATAGCTCACCTTATAACATATGCTGTTATTCTTCGGTCATTATTTATGGTTGCTTTAGCAATATTTATCTGCCAGTCTATTCATGCATGTCGTTTGACCTCTGAGGTTTGTTGTGATTTTAGACTGAGGTATATAGTCCACAAAGTTTGGTTCACTAATTGCATTCTTGGTCCTCAAAATTGTTTCGACGAAATCTTTTCATGACCTTTGTATCCTTTAGAAATTTAATGCCTCTCATTCTCACTTAACTGTTCATTGTAAACATTTAAACCAGTGAAATAAAAATTGAAGTAGTGAAAACAGCAACAGCAGAAAAATCCATCTGCTGTCCTGAACCAAGTGTGATTATTGACAAGTGCCTAAGTCAGGCAAATGCACCGCTACATGGAGAGCACGACTGACACCACTCTCCTTCCAAGTTGTCAATTTCTCATCATATGAAACACAGCAAGCGATGGTTGGACAATAACGCTTTTGACTGGCATCACATTGTACACATTCATAAACAGACACCTCACACTCTCATGACAGTAAGGAAAGTACTGTAATTCCCTAAATATAACATGCACTTTTTTCCCCCAAAATTAAGGCCAATAAACGGTAACTTAAACATTTGATTTTTTTTTTTAATTTGACACAATTCGTGGGAAAGTGTTTTGTCAGCCACATAAGCCGATTTTTGACGCACAGATGCACATTTTTATATTGCCCATTTCAATAAAAGAAGCGAGCAGAAATCCTTGTTCACACAGGAATATTACTAAAACAGAGAGAGGCATGTAAAAGTTATGATGTCTTCAGCTGATTCAATTAAGAGTGGCAAGGTATAGAGCTGTGTGCACTGGTTAGAGCACGCAGAAAGGGATTCCATTTGACATGAAATAAACTATTTGCAATTAGATTGCAGCTTATAGCTCAATTTTTAGGGTGTTGCAATACCCTTCTAAAAATAAATCCTCTGCCTGCATGACCAAATGAATGTCTACTTGCTGTGCAACTATCCACAAAGTGTCATAGAAGTCAGGGTACAATTCTTGCCTAATCCTGCTGACTAAAACAAAATCCAACCAACTAATGGGTGTGAACAATACCTCTTCACCTTCACGCATTGAATTAAAACATAAGCATCTTGGCCAAGGTATAATACTCTAAACTGCTTATCTGGCATAATGTGATTTTTCATCCAATCATTTTCTACCTTGTTTTCTTTTTGGGGTTATAGGTGAGCTGGAGCCTATCCCAGCTGATTTTGCGAGGGATGCTCTAGCGTCCCATCAATTGCATGGTTCATAGAGTAGGCCTCCTGTACAAAAAAATAAATTAAAACAGTGCATATACGCTCACATGAGCAATTTATAGTCTTTAATTAACCTAACATGCACGTTTTATAGGTGTAGAAGAAAAACTGCAGTATCTGGAGAAAAGCCACACAACCAAAGCGGTAATATGATTATTGTTATGAATTTCCTTTGGAATGTGAAGTCATTTAGATTAAGGTAAAACGCTGTTTACATGGTAGCAGGTGTTGCTTTAATCGACTTAATATTGGACCGTTGTCATCCATGTAAACATAGGCAGTGAGGCGTCGAGGGGAACGCAACTCAGGCGCTCAATAGCTCTCGGCGAGCCATGATTTCATTGAGGCTTTAATAGAAGTGCTAATGGTTGCTGACAGACACGCTCACACCCTGCTCACCACGCCGTGTCTTATTGTTTTCCCCAACAGGACCAGGCTCTGCCTTTACCCAAGACTGATTTAATCTGACCTTTGTCTGAGTTTTGCTCAGTCCAAATGAACTCATACAGGATTAATGAGGAGAGTAGAATGGATGGCAGGTGAATGTTTGGTCAAACTGATAGCATGTACTTTATGTGATATATTCCCGTGTACTTTGCGATGTAATCCATAGGATATACAATATGTATGCCAAGTGTGTTTTAAAATGTGCAAACAGATGTTCAGCCACGCTCTGTTACTGTCACGTAGTGTTATGTTTCGCGTCATCCGCGGAAAAACACTACCAATCATCCCATGCATCCGCATGTACACAAACACACGCTACCAAACATGGACACGTCACGCACACCCAGCGTCCCGTACCAGACCGTTTGTTTATATCCCTCGTATCCTACTTGAGCCGCAGCCTGGGCAGCCAACCATAATATTTGCCATGTGGCAGTCAGAACACATTTGCTTGGCCCAGGTCTGCGTGCATTGAGTTAACAGGTTTCAGCTGCAGTGGGGGCATGTCAACCCAAGAGCGCACTAATCAATCATATTTTACTTCAAGCATGCATAGGCTCAACCGCAGCCTACCATTATCTTCCCTTCCACTTTACACTTCCTCCTCCGCCTTGGTGTTGTGTTTGTCTCCTGAGCACAAAGTGCGGCAGAACCTTAATGAAGCCAACAGGCTGTTCACATGGAGAATAATGAGCAGGTTTCGGTTGAGAGGGAACCACAATTTCTAGTTTCCATTAAGGCACTTGGGTTACAATAATGAATAGTACCGCAGGGATGTGTGTTAAATATACCGTGATTAAAAGGTCAACACCGCTCAAGAGTTGCATGTTTAGAGCTACATCCACAGATGCATGCTTTGTTTTATCAATGACGTGACGCTTAGAGGTCTTGCTCTGCTCGGAACGTTCGGGATACTAGCTAAATGAAATTAAACAATGCAAACAATGGCATGTTCTGTCTTTCATCTCTTCAAAATGAATAGTCACATCCCCTATGCAGGAGCCCTTAGGGCAACATTACTGATATCAACCAGCAACTGCGACTGGTCGAACTCATGGAGATTTCAAGTGATTGTCTATCAGCGGAACTAATCTATTTCACTCTTTGAAAGGGCCCCTTTTTCAATTTAAATCATGCGTCTGCTTAATTTGACCAAGACCCGCTTCAATACGACACATATTATGTGGAACGGTTGTACCCTTCAGCAACGTTCCTTTACCTGTATGTCTCCACTTTGCAAATGGGCTCCAGATTTGTAAGTCACTAGGGATGAACGTCTGAGCAAAAGCATGAAATAATAACACTAATATTTACATAAGGTCTCCTTCCCTTCCCATTTACCTTTAACTAATACAGTCGTTTTCAACCTTTAATAATGCACCCCCTGTGAAATATATTTTCAGCCAAGTGCCCCCTAAACAACCCTAACGAAATGGCTGAAAACAGAGTTTTATCCCAATCGTATCTAATTTATTAAACTTTGGAACTACAGGTGTAGTGGTATCTCTTGGCGTATTTATTCAGCAACATGCAAAGAAAGAGTATGTAATTGTTATTCTACGTTATTTTTTTATTTTTTTTTATGGCTATGGCGCAGTGAATAGCACGTCTGCCTCACAGTTAAAGGGATGCGGGTTCAAATCCACCTGGCTCCAGCCTTCCTGTGTGGAGTTTGCATGTTCTCTTCAAGCCCGCGTGGGTTCTCGTCGGGCAGTCCGCCTTCCTCCCACACTCCAAAAACACACATGGCTGGAGTACTGGGCATTCTAAATTGTCCTTAGGTGTGATTGGGTGCGTGAAAGATTGTTTGTCTCTCTGTGCCTTGCGATTGGCTGGCAACCAGTTCAGGGTGTCCCTCGCTATACTGCCCGAAGCCAGCTGGGATAGGCGGCAGCAAGTGAGGTTAAGCGGTTCTAGAAAATGGATGGGTCAATGGACTATTTACATTGTAGATTATGAAGGAAAAAAAAACTATGAATGACCACGTGTGGAGTTATTTAATTAACAATAACAGAGGTGAAATAACTGAAAATATTTCACATTTCATGAGCTAGTTTCTTTAAAACAGTCACCTTTTGCTCTTGTTAATGCTTTACACACTCTTTCTTCCGATGAGCTTCAATTGGTGGTCACCTGAAATATTTTTCACTTCACCAGTTTGTCTTGTTGGGATTAGTAGTAGAGGTTTGTGCTTTATCATTGGGGCTGGGACCATCAGCTGTTTTGTTCAGAAGTCAGATGAATACACAAGCGACAGCCCTATTAGACAACTATTAAAATTAACATTATGGACAATTGTTGAAATTAGTACCAACTTTAAGAAATTGAATGAGAAGGTGTGTCCTAACTTTTGGCATGTCCTGTACATTTACCTTGTTAAAACCTCTAATATCTTCCTAAGTGCCTTTACATACCCCTAGGAGCGCTCATAGTCCCATTTGAGAACCACTGCTGCTGGCTAATATGTATTGTCTGTGCAAACACATTGTTAATATACACTGTTTAGTTTCTTGAAATAAAACTGTGACTGTTGTTCTTTATAAATAAGCTCAATTTAAATCATGTTTTGCCATTAGTTAATGTGATTTAGTAAATATGGGTCGTAGTTTTCTGTTCCATAAACAGTTTCACTAAAAAAACAACAACAATAATACACTTGTCCAAAAGATAAATTATGTAGGATTACCTGTTTAATTTCTGACTTGTATGTCTAATGATTGCATCACGAATGACAAAGTACATCCATCTAAGACTAAAATGCATCACTATAGCACAATTTAGCAATATGTTCCTTCATTTAAATGAGTTTTGCTGATACCTGCAGATACCCTTTGAAAATCTTTTATCCGGCCTCAAGTGCCTTCATGTACCCCCAGTGGTACTCATACCACCATTTGAGAACCACTGTTGTACCTTGTATGATAATGTCCTCATTCAGGTAAGCCGTGCTCTTTAGAAAACACAGCGTGGCTTTACAATAGTGAGTGTAAAAGATAATTAAGTGGCTGGGGTAATTGGGCAGCATTATTGCAGAGGTGAGTGTGGCAAGGACACAACGAACTAGCTCTCAAGAACTGCCCTCCAAAAACCACTTGGAGTCATTGTGACGATTTGACCTTCCAGCGGAAGAAACAGGGAAAGTACACAGCACATGAGGACGTGACAAAAGCAGGGATGAAATACATTCAGGATGTAGTGAAAGGAAGTGAGCGAGTGCCCAACTAATAATAGATATCGGAAGGTTATGTAGACCAAACATTTTGCAATCTAACTGCATGAAATCAGGTGGTATGGGGAAATGAGTTAAATATTTGTAGAACTCTGCAATGGAATGTGCAGATAGAGAACTTTGTATGCATTTTTGCTGTATAATAGAAGCTTGACATGACATTTACAACTTGATAAGTGACCATTAAGTGATCATTAATTCCAAAGCTTGATCTGACTCGGCAATTAAAAAAAGAGAGTTTGCCATTTTCTGCATACAGTGCCAAGATGTTTTCCAGTTTGTCCATTCTGCTGCAAATTAAAAATGTATATACAGTACACTGTATATCACACGATTTTCCGTTTGTATCACAAGTTGAGGTCAGGAGACTTACAGGAAGTGTGCAAATCAAAACAACCTTTTCCTTTTCCTCATCCTCAAACACAAGCTGTTAGGCTGCCCCGTCTCCCAAGATGTCCCAAGTAACAGATGCTTTTCCTGAGCCTCTTGACGAGAGATGAGGGAATGAGGCTACGGGAGCCACTCTGCCAGATGTGACTAAACAAACTCCTGTTTGCTCTGAACATTTTTTTTTCCTTGCTGATGTTTCCAATTCATATTTTGAAAATCCAAGCAGTTATTTTTTTAGCTCCTGATATTGTGGTAGTCCACACACTTGTTATTTTAACATGTACCAGCAATTTTGTATTGGTGTAAGACACCCAACATCTTTTTCCCCTTTTTTGAATTCTGTTGGCAGGTATTGGTCTGTTTAGCTTAAGTTTTTATTCTTGCGAGTCCCACCGTACCTGTACAATGTTGAATTGTCAGCTTTTCAGTCACTGCACATGAATAATTAACATGTCCTTGTTGTATAGTGCTTGGTAATGGATAAAACTGGTTAAAGGATAAAAGATTCTACAAATAGTAAATAATGTAATTGGAATTTGTTGTTGTGTGATTCTATTGCTTGCCAAAAAGAGAATAACTAAATGATACATTTGAGAATTAAATTTAACAATCTTATTCCGTCAAGTTCTGCAATTTCAAGGGCAAACATTATTTCATTGATTCTTAGAATGTTTGTGTGCTCTGTGTATTAAAGTAACAACTGTTTGAAGGTTTATAAATATAAAACATTCTTGCCAATTTCCAGTCGCCTGTCAATGGCATCACGCGTTATATGTTACCATTAAGATAGCATAATTTTTGGTAGATGATTATTATATGGGTTAGTCAGTCTTCAAATCTAAGATGATGCTTTTGTTTGATGTGTAGTTAATCAGATTGAAAAGGCACACTTTTTTTATGTTCTTGGTGCTGTTTGTTGTGTTTTGGTTGCTATTGGAGTTTTCTGTTCTTTTCAATTCTGGGTTAATTGGTGGAGTTTTGTTCTTGTTTTTAAATTCATGTTTCTGTTCCCCTTGTGTCAATGTCTTATTTGTTTGATTGTTTTTGATTCTCTTGTGTTTGCCAGTCAGATCTCTGTTCCAATTGTTTATTGTCCAGGTGATCCTTGTTGTCTCATAAGTTTTGAGTGGATTTAATTTCCTGCTTTCCATCACTTCTTGCAGGGTCATTGCCGATGTTGATGTGTCTGTGTTTTTGGTCTGTATCAGCCACGTATATTTGGTTGTTTCCTCACCCGGTTTTCCAAGTCCTTTTTCAGAGTTTTGCTTCCAGTTTTTTTGAGTTGTTACTTTGGTCGGATGGCTGATGACTGTTTATTTTTGCCATTCCTGCCCATATAAAATTATTATTTTTTAAGTGTACTCCTCCTGTCTGCCTCCGTGCATTTTTGGGTCCGCTCCCGTTCCCACCATGTCCACCTATTTCACAATTTGCCTTTTGTTGGGAGAATCACTGCTCTATACTCAGCAGCCATTCTTTCAGTGTCCGCCATTTTCAGATGATCCTTTACACTCACTTAAAATTCATTAAAAATTGTTCAAATACACAGTCTAATAAGTACAAGGGAATGAATGATTAGGCTCGAAAAAAGTATGAAAATATGGGAACGTAAAATTGCTTCAATATGTGACTTATGATGGAATAACATGGAGTGGTTCACCCCCCACCCAAAAAAAATAGAAATAAAAACACAGTGGTGCCAGTGCTAATAATACTGTTTTAAAGCAGAACAGAGAATGCTGTAGGCTCATTTTGATGGGTGTAAATGGATATGTTGATACCAAAGACAGCTGAGATACACCAGTAGATCTTTATCCTTCTGTCTTGGCCAGTCTTTAGCTTGAACAGAAGGGCGCATTGTATCTCTGTGTCCTTTCGTTGGCAGCTGGGTGAGTGAAGCATGCACACATCGATGTACACGTTTGCCATTTTGAACAAGTACAACAAGTAAACTCTTCTAATCTTGTAAATGAGGTCCACTAGGCACCGCCGGGGGAGGTTGATTATTCGAGCTTGGTGTTTACACGGGTTTTTTTTTTCCACTCTTCACTTCAAATGCATTTTCTTCCCAAAGAGAACCGGCAAGACGAGATGGAGAGGGAAGATGGGCAGCAGGCATCAACTAAAATGAGGTAGTCTAATGGATTCGTTTCACTTTATGGTTCAGCTCCAATTTCGGAAAAGCAGCACAAAATGATGACCGCAAATGTGAGTGCTTATGATAATCAGGAGAAAAGTATGATACATATTAATGGTTACACTGAAAGGAATGTGGTATTGATTTAGAGCATGCGGGTATTAACTTGCAGGCTTTTTAGCTTTAAGTAGAGGATATAAGGGAGCCGTGGTATATTCTGCGTGTAACTTTGCTGCACTTGTGTAGGACCATGAAGGTATGTTGACTAAGCGTGCCAAAGCCATTCCAGATGTTGCATTTGACATCATGTCATCTCCACTTAGTCAAGTTGAATAGCAAGTCCATTTGGATGTAATGCCCCTCAAACAAGGTGGTTATTTGGAAGGATATTTGGCAGCATCGGCATACTTTGATCTGCCCCCTTCCTCGTCGGGCTGTTGCCTCCCCCCTCGCTGACCTTTCGTAAACCCAATGTGACGTGCACCTTTTGAGCTCAGACAATTTGACAAATAAGTGATGACCGTTCACATTTTTAATTTAAAAGTGGGATGAAATATTAATCACAACTCAAAACCTTGATTTATATTTTAAAAAAGAAGTCCCGTCGTCACCACCCTCCGTCATCCTCCCTCTACCATCCATCTCTTTGGCTTGCTCTGCTGATCTTTAACACCCCCCTCCCCTCCCCCAATCCCCCTTCTTGGCCCATAACTAATCCTTATGCCTCTCACATAAACTGCCGGTCTGGCACTCTACTGCCCAGTCACATGACATGAACAGTGCAAGAGTGAAGGAGGACATCTTACGTCGCGCCAGACAACGTTCTCCTGTTTCTACCTCTCATTTGGGATTTCCTCCATTGTCATCCCATAGTCAGCGTAAGAACCCCCAAAAGGGAGATAACTATTAATAGAGTTTGCAGAGCAGTGCGGTCATTTGGATGGCCCCCCCAGTTCTGTGACTAAGTAGAACTGATGCCTCCTGTGACAAGTGCTCGTGTTGCTGTCATCCAGGAAGCGCGCACACACGCTGCATACATTACTGACTGCTTGCCCTGCGTGCCCCACCCCTTACCATGCCTCTGCTTTTGGATGGCACCACAGCTGTCCCAAAGTGAATCCCAAATGAGAGGATCTGTCAGGGTTTGTTTGCCGCGGGTCATGATTTGATGCTATTACCGCATAGATGGAGAGATGAGCTCAGGGTGTCGGAGATCAGAGCTGCTGGTGGACACTCGCCTCAGGCCTGGCCTGGTGGCACCAAAAACATTTTTTGAACAAACAGAGAGCTGAAATCAATTTGTTTGTTGTTCAGCGCCTCCCTACCCCCCCAAAAAAAACAAAAAAATCAATATTCATCCCTGATTCTTTATCACACTCTGTGTTTGCGTTGCAGGGGCTCTCCTCCCAACAGCCAGATGTTCTTCATTCATATTTCTCACACACAGATGTGGATGTAAATAATCCATGATTTCTCCTTCTGGGTGGGTGACTCTCAAGACAGCAGATTTCTTATCCATTTGGCTTCTTTTGAACTTTAAAGGCAACATATTGCCTATTTTAATTGCTTATATACAAAGAGGTGTCTCTCTGGAGTGACTGTCCAACTGGAAAGCATACATTTAAACAAAAATATTGTAAATATTTATATTTTTCTTAAAATGTGCCCGTGAGTCTGCACTTCCACTGCTGTTACATAAAATTTGGGTTAATTTGCACAATATCAAACTCGACACATTTTTTAACTCATGGCAAGATAAGCATAGCTTGGTTATGATTTAAAGCCACTTTCAAGCGCTATCATATGAAAACATTCGACTTGCCAACAAGTATGATTCTTTTAATATATGAGCAAAACAAAGTCAGCAGAGCTGCATTGGGGTTTTTCCTTTTCCTTTTTCACAATAATGTTAGCTAACATTGTTAGCCTTTGAAAAGGAGCATATAGTTGCTTGCTGAAGGGTGGCGGTGGATATTTTTGTGTCCCTGCACCACATACAAACAGTATAGGTTAAGCATGCTAGAAAAACGATATACACATTGTTTCATTTAAATCAATGCACAACAAAATGTGAATTTGATTGAATAACAGCTCTGACACCGCTCAACACAAGTGGACACAAAACATGTTAGCTTGGATTGCTTTGCTACATGAGCCGGATTGGGAAAGATTTCCCACTGTCACTTCTGGTGCAGAGGGTTTTTTTTTTTTTCTTACTGTATCACCCGAAGCAACTCTTTCTTCTCTGTGGCAACCATCAGCTGTACTGACAGCTGACCCAATGCGGAGGTGTGCAGGCAAGTCAAGCAGAACAAAAACAAAACTGGAGTCAGAGAAAAAGAGGGGGAGGGAAAGACGTACCCTAATAATGGCCAGGCCATGGCTTGACATGCTATGAAAAGAGACAGTGGACGAGTCATTCATTATTTATATCAATGCGGAGCTGCACCAGATCACAGCACAAAACAAGCAGCCAGCCAGTTGTGGCCAGTTGTGATTGAGCGAGCTGAGTGATGGGAGGAAGATGTGAAAAAGGATGGCGCCTCATTTGGACTCTGCACCTGGGACTGGATTCCCCTGCGCTGCTGCTGACAGTCACCGCGTCCCTGGCATGTGAGGTCAATTTTGAGCCATGGCTTCATCAGAATATTTTCTTATATACAGTCATATATATATATATATATATATATATATATATATATATATATATATATATATATATATATCTATCTGCAGGAGCCTTTAGGCCAACCCTCAACTGAGACATTCATCAGTGAGTGGCGGAAGCGCTGATCTGCAGTGGCCAATCTATATGTATGGATTAGCGGAGGTGTTCAATAGTTCTGTTCAGTCAACTGGATCGCCTTCATTGCCACAGATATTTATCTTTGCAGCGTGAGTGTGTGTATTTGTGTGTGTTTGCAAGGTATGGCAGAGACATGACGGAGTCCATCAGGGCATTTCTGGCACACTGGAACGTGCATGACATCAGGAACAGATGTTGCACATGGTGAGGCCCATCAAGGGACAACAACTCTGCATCAGCGCATGAATATTTTAGACAGCTTACTGCTGTACTTATCAGCAAAGACACAGCTCGGCTTGCCGTGGACCCAGGCAATCTGAGTTTACATTCTGGGTAGAGCTCTAATTACTACTTGAATGAGTGACGCAAAGACCAAAGTGTTCTCATGAGAATATTGTAGAAAAGCAGGCAGAAATAAAAGTAGTAGTACATCCAGAATCCAAATATGATTAAAAAAAAAAAAAAACTACTTTTTTTTTTTTGCCGATAAATGTTTTTTTTTTGTGTGTGTTTTTTTGCCATCATAATTAGTAGTAATGTGAATCTTTGACTGTCTCACGAGTCAAACTGATTCCGATGTTGGGATCTCTGATTTAATTCAATATATACAATTTGATTCAATCAAAAATGAATTCTGCCTCAATCTATAGATGTGCCATAAATGATCATAGTAGTTTAGACTGCAGGGAGATAAAGTATTATTTTTAAGCTTTGATTTGTAAAATGCCTTTTCCTACCAAATACTATGCAGACAACTGTTATACTCTTTGTAGCTAGCTATAATTTGTATAGCTTTTGGAGTATAAATTAAGATAAACAGAAAAGAGGTAGCACAAGATACATTATGCCATAGGAAATTGCAGTACCACGATATTATCTGAAAAACTGTTGCCCACTTGAAAAATATGAATATTTTTCAGTAAATGCATGACCAACAATGTAAGAAAATAGACTTTTTCAATTGAGCAGCTAAATTGAGAACATGGGCAAAGCATGAAACATGTGCAACTGCGAGAATATCTGGAGGGTTATCAGTCACAGTTGTAACATACTATTTAGTCGGAACAATATTTTCATTAATTTCCTGGGAATAATGTGCTTGTGAATTACTTTGGAGTTTGTATACATTGTTTTCAATTTTATCCTGTTTTATTTTGTGTAGAAGTTTTGTATTGTGTTGATTATGGGCCATTTTTTCTTTCTGTTCTTTTATTACTTTTATTACTCTCTATTACTTCCTGTTGTTAGCGCATTTCATTCACGTGCGCGCGCCGGATATATAAAAACATTAGCACAAAAAGAGTCGCTTGTGAGGGAAGGATGAAAAATAAAGACATGACTGAACACTATTCCTGTCGTTGTTAATCTATTAAGTAGGAAGAAGGCAAAAATTTGTATCACTGCTTCAACGTGTTTGACAAGGAAAAGCCACTTCTAATGCTTACACAATCAGCAGATCAGTGACGGTCAAACTTTATTTGCTAGTAGTGGTGTGACATGTAGCTCTATATTCGCGGCTGGGGACGGTTGAATTTCCATGATAGTTTGATACTGCGCATCCTGTCCTGTGTGTCGACTTGCGTGGTGACGTCAGCGCGTAGTATGGAAGTGACAGGGAGCGAATTGATTTCATTTTATGCATAATATGGATTTAGGGGCATATTGTATCGTTTTAAATCATGGTAAATGTGAAACAGAATTCCGATTAAACTTATTCTTTTTTTTTGTTTGTTTGTCCTGGCACACCCCTAATTATTAGTGTGACCAGGTGTCAGTATTTGAGTAATTTTCAGGCTTTCGTCTGGACTCCTAATAGCTTTTGCGTGATTGCAGATTTTCTGCAACTTGTTTTTTTTTGATGCTGTGACCAATTATTTGGGTCATGTTCATGTCAGTCACATCATTGTCGGAGCAATTAATATAATAAACCAATTTAAAAACGAATGTATACAGTTTACTGTCATATTCGCATCATACTGTCACTAAATCTACACCCTGCTTCCATGTCAAAGAATCATGGGAAATGACACCAGACCATAGCAAGCTGAGCTTTCTGGTGGCACCTTCCTAATATAGGACACCAAGGTATGTGGTACTAACTGATTTTCAGATTTAAATAAATAGAAAAGTGCTTGCATTCTAATGATCCATAACTACATAAATAGGTAAAAGTAAATGTGTACTCACTCACAGTTGACTGGAGATGTACTGTGGTCAGTGACCACTTACATTAGTTAATCTCCAACATCAATAGAATTACTATTTCGATAAATCAAAGAAAAAAATACTTGTCCATGAGCACATTGAAGGGGGTATGTGGAAAAATTTTATTTATATGACAGCGCCTAATAGGAACAGCTGCATTTCAACTCAAGTCGCAGGGCCAGGGGATACTACAACATTGGTCCAACAACGGAATGGATTGTTGGGTTAGTGAATGCATTGACCTGTTTAGAGCAATTAAAGTGTCATCCAATATTGCATTTTGTAATAACTTCAGTATTAACACAACCACCAGTCACCAGATTGCCCATTGACTAAATTTGTTCTATAGTAAATAGTTTCTGGTGATAATTTATTTCATATTTCATTTTCAACAAACTTGCCATGTCAAAGTTTTTCATTTTAATTCTAAATCAAGTCACCCAAATATTTGGGTGGGAACATTCATAGCTAGGTTTACTTCAGTAAAATCGATGAATAGAAAAAAAAAGGTTCTTTTTGATATCAATGTTTTCTTTAACGCTTACAATTTGGTGGCAAACACACTGTTGTTTCTTCATAATAAGGTGTGTTGTATTGCATTGTATTTGTTCCAATCACAGATTAAAGGGTCAATTATAACTTCATTTTAGAGAACGAACCAACTAATTTCTTTACCCTTCATTTAATTTAAACATTTCCTCAAATCAAGTTTGATTTTTTTACACAAAGTATTGACTATTCAAAATGATGAAAATTATTTGCTCTCTTCCATGCTGCAGTGCTATTGTTTGAAGGGACTTGTCATTTTGGGGGTCTCCAAAAAAGTAAGGATTTTGAGGTTTAAAATTTTTCAATTTTAAATTTGTAGGGTAATTTTCCTGGACCAAAGTGTGTGTGCCTTCTCTACAATAAATGGTGCTTTCATCCTCTAAGGGTTAGGCTTTTATCAGCCTATTGGACTTTTTCCGGTTGACCTATTAGATCCCACAACCCCCATAATAGGTAAACAATCTGGCTTGCGGCAAACTGCGATAATGGCAAACAGTGAATTTTGACAGCACCAGTACATTTAAAATGGGCTGCATGCTTTATTTCCACAGTAAATAAGATTGCACACTGCGCACCCCAGCGTGCTCTAAAGTATAACTAATATATACTCTGTAATAAATAGGAGGAATGCGTTTAGAAATAATTCAGAGGTAAAAATTCAGTGGCAATAAGTCTACGTTCTCAAATGCCAAGTAAATAATTTTGACTGTTGAAGTGCTTCCTTCGACATGCAAATGCTACAGTAATATGAGACGAGATCACTCAAGGAGCAGAATAGTATAAATACACAATTGGCACAGTAGGCTCGACTGTGAAGTTGGCCTCCTGGTCTGCTCCCTATCTCCAGAGGACTTTAACAGCTACATTCCTGTAATCCACACGGCGTTTGAACCAAAAGCCTCAACCTCTCCTTGACCCTCGAGGAAAAGAATCCCTCCACTCGATCCCCCGGGAGACTTTCATTACAGACGAAAACAGAATCCATGGGTGGGCAGAGTCATATCCTGATATTAGGGCAGAGGACATGGATTTGATATGAGGCTGAAAATATTCCTATAGACTGCAGAGTGAACCGCGGGTCCAGGTTGAGCTTTAATGGCCCTCTTCTGCTCGTCAATCACACACGGAGAAAATGCACAATTGCAGATTTCATGGCAGGGCATTAGGTTGACGTCATAGTAGTGGAACGGAGGGAAAGAGTGAGTGGTTTTGAATTGCGAGGGGATAGCACCTCCTTGAGAAAGGTGTATATGTCTGCGTGAGTTACGAGCGTGGCGCAGCGGTTGGAGTTATGGTTGACACTGATCCACTCAACATTCAATATCACAATTACAGTAAAAGCTAGTGTAATGTTTCTCATATGGCGAGTAGCATAAACCTTGCAACCCTCCGGGACCCAAAGTGGACACGGGGTGCATATGTTCATCAATCTAGCAGTTTGAAGCTCTAATTTAACCGTCTGATACATAAATGAGCGTACGTTATGCCGTCGCGCTAAACTTGCTGAGATGTTTTCAAGTCGCTTTATGTATGGCTTATAAGATCGTCACCTGGAAAAATGTGCGACGCTTTTCAGAAACCTTTTTCATGCTCCTTTTCATCTTGAATGCCTAAATTTCCAATTTCATTGTATACCTGTGCACAACGAGAATAAAGACATTCTATTCTATTTGATTTGATTCGATTTGATACTAAATGTGTGGGATCTTTTTTTTCTTTTCTGTGCGATGCGTGTGAGTTGAATCAATACAAGAGGGTATGCAATAATTCTCCTAAGTCCCCAATTGCTAAGCCAACATTGCCTCGCTAGCTTTCAGACAGCGTTTTGTCTCAAAAAACACTGAGATGAGTATCTAACATGATCTTTTTCAACAAAAAAATAACAATGTGTGTGGGTTTTATATATTTCGCAATGTTTTGGCTGCTGCCATATATGGAGCACCTGAGTATGGATGTGTCCATCCGATGCCTGTCAGAGTAAAGTAAGTTAAAACCAGTTAACTTCATTAAGTAAATAGTTAAGTAAGTTAAAACCAGTGGTTATTAACTCGGGTTTTGATCGAACCCTCAGGGTTCGGTGAGTTGCTCTCGACTTCAACAGAGCCTCCGCTGTGGAGGTCAAGACACACCCGATCGGACTGGTTCATTCCAAATATTTGAAAAGTCAGTGTACCTTGCTCAACTGTGCCGTTTGGAATTTCAAAAACATGCGTGCACTCGGCGCTCAGACTGGGAACCCAGTCTGAGGTGGGTAGTACAGCTGGAAACAGTATAAGCACGGCTGCTGATTGGTTTAGAACAAAAGCTGCTTTCAGAAATTTACAAAGGGGTTGAGCACGCTGCCTCACCAAACATACCACTCTCAGACTAGTGCAGAAGCGAGAGTGAATTTTTGAAAGTGCCCAAAAATGACATGACAAATGCTCAGAGATCAAGATATAACCAATCCTGGTTCGGCTTGCAAACGTCACATGACCTAATTGAGAAAACTGGTGGTTGATCGGCTGAGCTCTGAGCGATTGCGATTTCATTCTTTTGAATTGTCACACACTGAAATGGATAAAATGAGTAGATTTTGCTGCTTGATTCATATTCCACAAGTGTAATAGTAACCAGATTGTCATATGTGGACTAGCGGAGATGCATAGGACTCATATTTATTGTAACGAAAAAGTTTGCGCTGACTTCCTCTTTGAATGAAAATGCTGCCTAATTAAAAGTTTCAAAAGAAACACTTCCAATGATAAAAACGCCAAGTGCGAAATAGTTAAATACAACCGAACTATTCAAAGGCGGTTATTCTTTTGCCACCATCAGAGGAAGTCCTTGCACTACTGGATCACCACTCCAGTCGGCAGGAATAATGTACAGTAGCAACTTTTCTCAACAAAAGAACAGTTCATGATTCAGAATGTAAAGAATGTGTGCGTTATGATGGAAAGTCATGCCAAATGTTCCCACCCAGCTCAAGGTTTTCAAACTAAACAAAAACATTCTTCAACCCGTGGCTCATTCTGTTTACTTATGAAAGAAAAATGTCTTCTTTACCTCGGCAAGATAGCAGGATTGATTTATTCAGTCTCCTGTTCGCTTAAGCTAAACACACGGCTACCCTCCACCTAATAACACCAAAGAGGGAGCAAGAAGTTTGAGTTTAAAGCCCAGCATGACGGACATCATCTTTTTTAATTGACCCGAGGTCATCATAATATTTTGTTAAATTATTCTCATTTCCTTATGAATCCCATTTCCATATATTGCCGCTTCATGCCTTATTTATTACCTCCTTACGATTACCATGCAGACGACATCCAAACTGTCACCCCTTTCTCCCGCTGAACAGTTTAGTAAATATCAAACCCTATCTATTATTAATAAACCCACTGCTGAAAATCCCCTTTTTATTCATCAATTATTCACACAGTCAAAAGCTTGGGGAGTATGGGCGCCCTCCATTCGATGCCGCGGTGGCCAGCGTAATTAAGACTCACATTGGATGGTATCATTTGCCCTCATCCACCTTCCATCTGTGTGACATCACACATGTCAACGCAAGCGTCGAGTCGAATGCTGACAGTATCTACACAATGGATGTCGATTTTATTAGCACGGCACAACTGGTTGAGGCGCCCCGCTGCTTTTCACAGCTAAACCAGCATCCCCGCACCCGTCATCCTACCTCCAGTCAATCAGCGACGGATTCACACGCAAACACGAGGTCCTCACACACACACACGCGATTTGTTTCAATCTCCTAGCTCCGAGCACCAACATGCGAGCTGGATGCTTCTGTGATGTTTGTAAAAATAGCACAATAGTGTGGATTCCAGGGCAAACACACATTTATACACACGCAGCGCTCATCCATGTGTTCCTTCGCACTAACCTCAGTCGGCTTCCCGGCTGTGCAAGCTGTTTCTCCCATCAACATGTGTTTACTAGCAGGGGACCCTTATGTTTGCATTAGTGAGAGGCAATAAACAGAAAAGACCTGCCCTGGGGTCTAAAGACCTACGGTTTTGTTTTTTGCTTTTTTTCTTGGAGAGCTGGGTGACAAAATCCCCCCCCCCCCCCCCCCCAAGTCCACAAATGCTACACCCATCCTGAGTGTGTCCACTTTGATGAATTTTTCACACTCTTCTGGAGCTCTCACCACCTGGCCGTGTTTACTGGGTGCATGTGTGCTGTCTGTGTGTGTGAATTTAGGGGATGTGTGGATGCTAAATAAAGGTTGCTTGCCCGGTACAAAACACACACGTGAAAAATTATTTAAGTGGATGAGTGCCAGGCCTATTATTTTTGGGTTAATCAATAGATCCTTGAATAACTAATGAAGCAGGTGAAAGGGTGCATCTATTAGCAGCCACAGGCGAGTGATACACTGCATTGTTTTCATCTCTCAATAAAAGGCCTTCGTGTTCGTTGAAATATGATAACGATTCTTCTTCTCTTTGTGTGCAATCGCCACACGACATCGACTCACTTGAGATCAAACAGCTCCTGGAATAAAGTCCGTTTTCTTTCCACATGAAACAAAATAGTTTTTTTTTTTTTTAAAAGGCACCATTTTACTCTGGCAATTTACTTTGATTCAAATGCTTGGCAGTGAAAGAAACAATTTTGAGTTTAACTGGTTCAATTCTTCTCAAGTAAAAATCATATTCACCAGTTAGGGGTATGAAATCTGAATTTAGATGTCGGTGTAGTTATATCCATATGAAGAGGTTAATAATCCATTTTTTTCATTGTTTGAATAAATAAAAAATGGGGTGTACCAAAATGTGACTGGAATCTGTGCCCGTGCCTTTTAACTCGTTCACTGCCATTGACGGCTATAGATGTTGAAGATCCCTTTTGGGTTAATTATACTACTATCACTGACATGTAATAAAGAATGAACATGCCTTACTGTCAGCAAATAAATGATTCTGCCACGAACTAAGGTGACATTTTGCGGAAGAACGTTTAACTCATTCACTGCCAGTGACAAGTATAGATGCCATCCTTTTTTTTACTGGCTTGTCAAATGAATGAGTTAATTTGCCATCCAGGATAAGGTTGGTATCAAGCATAGTGAATACCCTTCTCAAGTCAGAAAACTTTGGAGTTCAAACCATATGCAAGCCATTGCACAAGACCTCCCCATCAAAGAATTTTCTGCTTTTTCTTTGGATTTGTGCCGCGTGTAACGCAATGTGTATTCCTCAAGAGCAGTCGGAAGAAGAACTTTCAAAAGAGACCCTTTCAAAGAAAAAATAGTGCAAGTCAAACAGAGCATTTTGTTGCTTTTCGTGACACTTTATAACTTAGTGAGAATGCTCATGAAAACAACCACGGCGACCCAATTTTAATTGTATGTGTCCACAACTGCTCTGTGTATGGATCTGAGCACTCTCGGGTTTGAGGATGTCAGGGGAGGAGGCTTGTAGTATAACTCAGTCAACTGCTCGGGGGCTCGCCTTCATGTTTCGGTCTGACTTTGTTTGTCTTGCCTGGTTTTGTGAGTACTGCAAGACAGAAAAAAACGTTTTTACTGTGTGTTTCTATTATTGTTGGTCAGCTTATTGAACTACAAAGTACATGAGCAGGGCACGATAAAAAAACAGTTCTCAGCATGATCCAGTGTTGTTTGGCGCTTCTGCAAACTACTAACACCACAAATTTAATTTGCAGATTGAAGGATTAGTACTATAAATTCAGTTCGGTTACAGAGCATTATTATGTTTATAAAGGCAGCAATCGGAGATTCCAGTCTTGATCTCATTAGGGTTGTTGTGATCAGAGATAAATTCAATCTCGAAGGATAGATGCATTTTATTACCCTATGACTGAACTAACGCTGACGTTACGGTGGACGATCGTTTGACAAACACACCATAAAGTTCTAAAGCTGATGGTTTATTTAGTGGATTTTAGTTTTAGGGTATGACTACACGATTCCTAGTGTGGAAGAAATCTATTAAAAATGGATTTGTGGAAAAGGATTCAATTCATTGATTGACTGAATGAAGAATGATAACATTTTGATCTGTTTGAAGTTGCAAATTTGGGGGAATTCAAGGACGAATGACATAGTGGTCTTCTTTAAAGATTAGTTGTGAGAAGTAGCAACTACTTTGTAGTTTTCCTTGAATATTTTTCAAGTGTTATACTTTGCCTGAGGATATAATTTTTAAAGACTTCTACGCTCTACCGTAGTTTACTCATTAATATTTTAAAATCTTTAAGACGATGATGTAAGAAATATGGGTAATGCAATGGCAATTGATCTATTCACTGACTGGTTGATCAATAGATTGATTGTTGGATATGCAGTGAAATGGGCTGTGTGAAGTCATTTCTTTTTGTAGCATATCATCATTGAAGTGGGAGCGAAGTTATTAGACGGAGGAAATCGCAACAGAATGCAGAATTTCTGCAGGTTGAAAAGTAATATTCGACCAAGTATATCCACTTTTCTAGCTTGTTTTAAAATATACATACAATAAAACTGGCAGAAAAATGGCCCAGAAACGCCAATGGTGTATTTGCCACCCGATTATGACGACGGCATGCCCTCAGCAAAATGTTTATTCAAGCACACGGTTAACTCCGGATAACAGTTTCAAACGAAGACCTCCCCTTGACGCCATCTTAGCCAATAGGGGGCCCCAAAAGGCGGGGGAGAGGGTGGGGGTGGGAGATTAGCCCATCCTTCCCACCGCTCCACCGGCGTGCGTGAGGCAGAGGGGCTCCACACACTCAGCTTGGTGCCAAATGTGGTGTAAGACCCCAACAGAGAGTGTCAGTGCGCGTCTCCCATTGGCAAGAAGAAGAGAGGAGTGTGCGTGTGCATGAGAGGTGCGTGCGTTCCATACATCACAGCGAAAGAGTCACTCACACGGAGGAAAAAGAGGAGGAGGAGAGAAGCAACTTCAGCCGGCTCCATCATCACAAGCGCCCACAGTCCAAGAGGAGAGCGCGCAGCAGTGAGCAAGTGGACCGCGCTTGCAGCCCGAGGCTTTGATTCCGCAGAGTGGAAAGTTATCAGGAGTGAGGAAACATGCATCTGTGACTAGATTTCCACCAAGTGTTGGGACATATTCTCAGCGATTGCACTCGAGTGGATAATATCACGGGAGTGCGTGCGAGCGACTGAGTGGACCACAAGGAGCCGCGCACGAAACAGACGGAGCAAGCGTTTATCAACAACTACAATGGTCGTGCTTTACCTCATCTTTTGCCTTATGGCCTCAGGTAAGCATACTCTTTATCTGTTCGCGCTTATATTACAACGACATTTTAGTGGGTCCTGGGGCGGGCTGCGCCAAGGCTGCCCGTGCGGCGCGCCGTTCCATGCAGGACAACTCATCATCCACACTGTTAGGCGATGCACCGCGTTATCTGTGGAATTACGCATGCAATTAGTTCGCGGGCAGCGTGATTGCATCTGTGGGATCCACATTGTGTTGCGAGCGGAGTGGCAGTGAGTGGATTATGCGCACTTTGCTTGGATTCTTGGCAGGGGTTCGCGAGGTAGCGCGTGGAGATGACACGGAAGGGAAAGTTGAGAAAAAAAAATGTGTGACAAACTAAATGCTCTGTGTAAGGGAGACAAGCAAAAAAAAAAAAAAGGAACAAAGACACAAGAAATTTGGATTTTAAGCGATCCAAATGATTTTGATTTGGCCTGCCATTTTCCGTGTGCGTAAATCTAATAAGAAATTGAATAAGGTACCCCCCCCCCCCCACACACACACACACTAGCTATTCATTATGACAAAATACTCCTGAAAACATCTCATCGTGTTGAACAGATTAATGACGTAAAAGACACTTCACCTTCTATTAGTGCTTCATCCAAAACTTTTTTCTCTTTCAACGCCTGACTTGGCTGCCGACTGACTGCTAACAATATGTCCTGATGCAAAAAATAACTTGAAGTAATTAACACTGAGAGACTGTGACTTATCAGCATTGTTCCAGCGCTGTTAAAGAAAAACACTCTCTCACACACATATAGAGTGTACAAGTGTAATAATTGAACACCTTGAAAGTGTGTGTGTTGAAAGTGTGTGTGGAGGAGGAGGGGGGGGGGGGGGTGACAGAATATCATGCCAGAATTTCAGGTTAATTAACAAATGGTATGTTTGCTTAAAAGCCATTTGTTGGGCATACCCCTGCACCATTAGCCCCCCCTTCACTCCCCATGATTCCGTCATTAGTGGGGGCTGAGGGGGGAGGGATGGTCTGATGGGATGCCAGCAGACCTTTTGGTCTCTGACAGACGAGCAACAGCTGGATGAGAAGGAGGGAAGAGCCGGTAGCCAGACAGTGGCACTTCACCCCTCCTCCTCCTAAATGCAGCGCACATTCTACACAGTCACACTCACGCACACACAAATCATAAAAAATGGTAGCAGCTGCCCTAATTAGGGTGTAAGACACCTTGGAGAACTTATTATTATTTTGATAAAGTTTACACATGATCATTACAACTTCCAACTTACTCAAGAACTGTTTCCGCACTAAAAATAAATCCAGAATTAGCATGAATAAAGAACAATCTATATGTTGGATTTAAAAAAAAAATCCCATTATTTGTTGGCCAATTTCATTTTCACTGAATTTAACATTCATATGTTTGGCATATGGGAGGAAGAAAACAAATGTAAGATAAGATGCCAAATCCATAGGCCAGAGCTGCATTAAACCCAGAACCTCAGAACTGTGAGGCACATACACTAACCACAAATGCATTGTGTTGCCCCGGTCTTTTAGCTATGATCCGGCTCGAAAACTATACTTGCTATTGATTTTTTTTTTTTTTTTTTTTTGACGCCATTAGGTATTTTATACCACCAAATGTCATCACATGGTGAGATTTGAAAGTAAAAGACCCTCATTGT
The DNA here is from genome assembly GCF_059441005.1 of Hippichthys cyanospilos. Classification (NCBI taxonomy): domain Eukaryota; kingdom Metazoa; phylum Chordata; class Actinopteri; order Syngnathiformes; family Syngnathidae; genus Hippichthys; species Hippichthys cyanospilos. The sequence continues at coordinate 4,202,656 of NC_142371.1, read as the reverse complement.
CTAACGGATGCATTGATTTACAGTTTTTCTCAGCGCTATTTTGTAGCAGAAAACAGATCGCTCAATCCGAGGCAAGTAGAGGATAAGTGACGGAGAAGGTGTAAGTCCCAATCCAAGGCAAGTAATGGAAAAGTGAAATAGAAAGTGTAATTTGGTGCTGATTGAATTTCAATTGCTCATTTTTGTCACCATTTTTTGTTACATCACAATGTGTCCATATCCCATGGTTGCACGCAGGGTGTATACAGTCTTGTTCCCCACTTGCAATTCACTTTCCCAGAAAGTCCCCTTTTTGCGCCCTGAGGAATTTGATTCCACACTGCATCAGTATTCTGAGTAATCTTCTGCGAGCGCTTCTTTAGAAACCTTTTTTTTTTTTTGCTTTGGGGAGCTTGTTTCTCATTGGGCGGAGTTCAAAGGCTGAGTGCTGAGATTTTCTCCTGCTTCCTCTTTAAGTTGTCGCCACTCCATGGTGCAACGCCATGGAAAAAAGTACCTTATTCCTTCCGAGAAGTCTTTTTCCCTCTTTCCCTGGCTTTTTGGTGAACGTATGACAACGGGTCACGGGGACATGCGAGCGCATCTTTTTAATGAGCCGACACACTCACACACCTACATAGAAGCTGTTACCAACCGTCATCTCCCCACTTGCCCATTACTAGAGATTTGTCTCATCTTTTTGAGATGCAGACGTGTTTGTGGTCCCACTGATAGTCTGGCCCCCAATAGGGCGACTTTAAGAAAGTGTGCATATTTCATGAGCCAAGGGTCTTTGAATTCTTGTGGAGGAAGAGGGTAGAGAGTCTTGTTGCAGGCATAAGGCTTAGATGTGTCACCAGTGTCTTAATGATTGCACTCGGCGGGAAAACACAGGGGACAAGCGGCAGCGCGTCGTTAACCTTTTCCGCCCCTTGTCGAACACGCGCGGCCATCCTTCCTCTTAGCTTCCCCCGCCGTCACCGCCCGCCACTCATCCTTGTTTTATTTCCTTAGCTTAGTGGTAGAAAGTTTGTTGGCAGGAGTTCCAGCCAGCCGGCGTTTGACACGGGTTGCATAGTGCCGATCCAGCAGAATCTGGATACAGCTGACTCCTGGAGAGGAGTGTCTTGCATTATTTAAAAGACATACTCATGGCTAAGATGCATTTTAGCTTACTTTGACTTCCTGTCTATCTGTGTATTGGTTTTTGTTGTTGCAATGTTGTATTTAACGTATTTAGATTCTCCACATCTATCTATCTATCTATCTATCTATCTATCTATCTATCTATCTATCTATCTATCTATCTATCTATCTATCTATCTATCTATCTATCTATCTATCTATCTATCTATCTATCTATCTATCTATCTATCTATCTATCTATCTATCTATCTATCTATCTATCTATAAAATGCAAACAAAGCTGAACAAAAGCAGGCCAATTTGTGGGGCTCTATTTTTGTTGATTGATATTAACATGGCCCGGGCGATCACAAATTATGGTCCTCAAGCACGCACATGGATCGCCTGCTTGGAGCGTTCGTATCAGTTTGACCCTCCATGGCTACATACATGTTGTCATTGTATTTGTGAATAAAATATGATGACATGCAGCACTTAAAATCTTTTGATCATATTTACCAAAATCACATTGCACATCCTGTGCCAATACTAAGATGTGCCAAACGTAAAGGTTAGTCAAATTTCAGCCCCTAAACTGTTCTGTATAGCGGGGGCATCAAATGGAACCTTCTCAGTACGCCACCATGTCTTGCGTGCCGCAAAGCCCATTGCAACTTTTTACATTCAAGCGCATCAGTGCTGTCTATGCGGTCTATGTGAATAAAATCCACTATTTGAGGCATTGGGGTTTCTTCAAAGCACTGTAATTTGCTCCTATTCCCTCTAAACACTCATTTTATGCAGTAGGCACGCGCAAACAAACAGTAATGAATGACCGAGCTGCTAAACAATGGCCTGCTGCTTTCTCCTCATCCTGTAGACACGTTGCACACATTGCTTTGTGATCCTTCATAAGCAGGCCCTACACGTGTGCAAAGGAGAAAGGAAACAATGGCACTTCATAATGTCGCCTGCCTCTAATCAGCTTTGCCATTTGGGTAAACACAGATAAAGAACTTGGCAGTATGTCCCTATGCATTGTTATCAGCTGTTAGCAAATTAGCCGGTCGTGTTCTCTAGTCTGACCCAGCACGGGAAGCCAGGTAGCTAACTGTTGATGGCACTTGTCCTCTTCAGCCCGCCCATCCTCTTTTGCCTTTGCGTTTTCCTTGTGCACATCCTCACCTTGTCTCCCTCTGGGCCAGTCAGCGCATCCGAGGAGGAAATGACAAAGAAAAAGGGGGACAATAGAAGGAGGCCGTGTCAGCTTCCTGCCTTCGCCTGGAGACATCTTCCCGGGCGACTCCACCTCAGGCTGGATCGTCAGCGTGCGACACAAACTTGTTTACTCTTTCATTCTGCTTCGCAAACAACGTAATGGAAAAAAGGGGGAGACTGAGAATTAATTCTGCGCACGTCATTAAAACAGCACCTCAAGGGATGAAGTCACGTTTATACAGTGGAAGATATTTTGAGAAGTTGGCTTCCATGTATATCCCCTTCTTCCGCATTCACACACATACACACTGCCTCACACACCCAACGTCACTTCTTGCTCAAGATATATATACCGTCGGCACACAACAATAATAAAGTAACAGATTACTTTTTATCCTTCAATCAGGCAAGAGAGAAATTTCATAACTGGTGTCCATGCGCACACCCATGCATTGAAAATTGAAATGTGTCTAGCGCGGCACAGCAATATGCGTTATCTTGTGTTCCTTACTGTTGGATCAAACATAGCTCAGCTGAAGGAGGATTATGAGGGAAAACACGTTTCGGTAGATTTCTACCTTTGCCTCTTTTTTCCTGCAAAAAAAGGAGGACATTTGACTGCCATCTTTAAACAGTAGAACGTCTGAAGTGTTCTGCAGGATGCTCTGGGCTGATGACATACGCTCATTCTTCATAAATGAGTCACCATGAACTCACCGACGCATGTTCATAAGTAGTCACCGGGGTCAAGGGCACGCATTGTGATGATAAGTTGACATGAGTGTGCGGCATCTTCAGGGCTTTGTGCCCTTTCTGCAATGATTAGTCAAAGTCCAATTGTCTAATTAATCATGCGCCAAGGACAGGACATAACTTTCGAAACTCTACGTAGGGGGAAAAGTGCTCCATGTGTCATTGGTTTTTTTAGGAAAGGGTGAAGCAGTGTATCAATTTGTGGCCCAAATCGTGATCTCAGAGAATGTCACTTTGAGGTTATGAAAAATGTGGTTTCTTTTGTTTTGTTTTTTCTCAATGGCGGTTATCCCCCAAGCCCACCTATCATGAGTGATGCTTTCCTTCACGGTGACAAATAAACAACCCTACCAACCATTTTCAACAAGGCAAACAAGGAGTCTTTAAGTATGCTGATCCAAAATAAGAGCTTAGGTGTACAGTAGACTTTTCGTGTTCAGGCAGAGAGGCAGACCTACGGAGCAGCAAATAGTATCACAATTATAATGTATCTAGACATAAAATACGACAATGGCTACAAATGCAATTTAGTGAAGGCAAAAACATCAGAACAGCGCAATGCTGACCATCATCCAAGATTAAAACGTTGAAGTCAAAAAAATATTCAATATTAGCCATGGTATTTGTACTATTTTACACCAAAGTGTACAAAGTTTTGCGATGTACATAATAATGTCTCAATATTGGGATGGTTTTGTCTTCTTTATTGTTTGGCATGAAGCTTGATTTAAAGAAAATAGCAAGTCAAACCAAAATTGCTTCCTTATAAAAAAATAAATAAATAATGATCCATGCACGGCTGCCCAGTAATTTAGTTGAAATTAAAAAGAGAAGCATCACATCGGATTTAAGGAAGTGTGTTAAGAAGAAACAAATAAATGTGACTGCTTTTGGCCGAAGGAAAAGGAATACTGTAGACCCTAGCACTTTGCAAATAACATTGGAATCTGAGATATTTCTCAAGTTGCAGTGAAAAACAGCCTAATTGTAGGTTCAGCCACAGCAATCTTATCATCTTGTTGTTTAAAGAGCTCGGCTTGCCAGGGCCAATATTGTCTTGGTGACTCAAACGTGAACCTTGGCCGCACATCAGTACCACTTGTAGTCGTTTTGTCTGTCTTGTGTTGCAGACAAACGGCTGCATGAGGCGTCTTTTATTTATAATTCTATCCCGCGCTACTGATATTTTTTCGCGCCCCGGGAGGTCCGAGAAAGACGGCAGCCAATTTGCTATCAACTGAAGGATGTCAGTCATAGCGTATCGATCCGGCTTTTAACCGCGACTTCCCCCAATGGCGAAACATGTTAATGTTATTGAGCGTTGTAGAAACACAAGGAACGGCGTATGTGGGTGGCTGTTGAGGCGGGAGTAAAGAAAGGTGTTCTCTGGCTCTCTCTCCCCTGCTGTCGTTTTGGCCTCAAAAAGCAATGTGCAAACCGCCATGGGCTCAGCATGGGAATAAGGGGCGGGAGAGAGGCAGACAGAAAGAATGGGAAGGGGTCAAAGGGATTTACTGCCAGGAGCTGAACATTTCAGGTAATGGATATGCTTGAATTGGTGTAAAACAAACTTGCTGCTTTTCTTTCTTTTTGGCGTGGCAGGGGTGAAAGAAAACAACACCGCATGCACCGAAGGGGATTTATGGAAAGTTGATATTCAAGCACCTGCGGGCCAAACATTAGCTCTCAGGTGTCTACTTGGACATGTGCGGGGCGGCCGTGTGCGTGTGGGTAGCGATGTAGATGCGTATCGTGGGAGGCTTCTTCTGCCACATTCCCGGGAAAGTGTGGTAAGGAGGCCAGTAACTGTCGGATAAGCGCTTGCCAAGCTGGCTGAGGTGAACTTAACACCCCTGGTAAGAATGAAGCGGCCCAAACCATTGTTCCGGCACATTGCACCCGTCTGACTGAGGCATCCCACTTCTGCGCGGATCCCAGGGGGTTGAAGGAGGAACGAAGCAGAGGAGAGGGACTGATTGTTCCCTGCTCAGACTATCCACAGATGGGCTACGGTACATGATGTTTGCTTTAGAAAGTCCCAGGCGTGTTCTGTGAATGCACTGGAGGATAGAAAAGAAGGGAATGCCAGTAGAGACAACAGCGGAGGGATGAAATGGCTGGAAAAAGGCAGAGCCGCTTAATACGACGATGTCAATGCGAACACGGGGCCGTTTCCCGAAACAGGAGACAAAGCATACAATGAAAAAATAGTTGGGCAGGAAAGTGCTTGATCGGGCCACTATTTCCAAGCAGAGCCATATAACGCTGAACATAATGAAGAAGGGAGGGAGAGTAAGTGAGAAAGGGATGAGATGCGGGGCTGCATCCATCATGGGGTTTGGTGCAGGAGCCATTTGTACCTATTGTTCTCCATAATTTGTTTCCTCAGTAGATGCAAAGGGAGGGGCAAAGGGGAGAGACTGGGCTACGGCAGCCGTTTACTTTTTGGCGCTAATTATATAAGTGAAACAGCAATTACGCGCATAGCTGAATAAAACAAAAAGCTGCAAAGGAAATTCACACGAGTATACAAATTGTGATAGGCACGCTCTTCTCTATTTTATAGATTCAAGTGATCATGTTAAAAGGAGGTTTAAAAAAGATGGGGCGAGGCTAGAGGGGGGCGCTGGCAACAGAAGAGCTAAGTGATAAGATGGAAAAGCCCTTTTCTCAGATTGCTCTTTGAGGTGCATGCAGCCCTAGTGCAGGTGGAATTGTGTTTAATACACCCACTAGACATGGCAGAAATGGGAGATGTTTGAAAAAAGAAAAAGGATGAGAGTTCCACGCTGCTTGCTTGCATCAAAGCTGCAGCGTGGCTTCAGCAAGATGTTTGTTGTGGCTTGTTTGGGAGGGTCTCCTTGTTAGGTCACCGGGTCGAGTCGGCTCTCTCTTTGGTTTAGGTGGTATTGTGCTTCAGAGCCACCGCATAGCAAACTATCAAAGAAGTCAGACTAGGTGTGTGTGCATGCATGTTTGCTTGGAAACTTGAAGGACAAACTCTACTCTTCCACAACACTCGTAGATATCTGGCAAATATTCACATTGCAGGAACGGAAATCGAGTCAATTTGGTAACTGTCATCCAAGTGTAAACATAAATACATTGCTGTACAGTGATTAGAAAAAAAGTACTCCCTCTGAGTAACACAGCATGAATTTTGTTAACGAGAAAGTGAGCCTAAATGACAAAAACACTTGTTTTAAGATTCATAACTAGCTTATTTGTGTAAAAAGACATTCTCAGTTGACATTCATGAAGAGTTTGAATATTTTGAAAGGCTTTTGAACTTAACTGGTGAAACATATCTCACGTCCGCCTATATTCTTGAACTGCCAATTTGCACCATGTTGTATTCAGGAGCCAGGCCACGCAGAACACTTTCCTGCATTGTGGTGGTTTCAACCTCTTTAAATAACTCATTTCATGGAAATTTTGGTCAGTTTGTGAAATGTTCCATCACAGAGAAATTTAGCTTTTGAGGCTCCACTAAAAATTCTTTGTTAACTGCTCATCTGTTGTCACCCTGTGAACTTAAATTGTCCTATTTATTTTTAGTTATTAGGTTGTGACCCACTTTTACAAAAGAGGGGGACAATGAAAATGAATTGGTCAAAAATAGCCTTTGAGTGAAGACATATTTGTCATATTTCGAAACATAACACATGAATACATATTCGAATTGCCTTTCAGAGCCTCTTATGAAACGTATGGAGACACTTTCATCACAAAAAATAAATAACCAATTGTGACTGTAATTGTTAATTTTATAACAAAATTGTTTTTCTATGCACAATCAATACCTTTAAAATCACATTCTCCACTGAAAATGAAATCATACACTTAGGTAACAAAAAATGACGGTTCAGCTATGGGATTGTTACATGACTTAACTCAGAAAACAGGCGAGCTGTAATTGGTTGTTACCTGAGCCCCGACCAATTGTGGTCATTTTCAGTCAACGGCAAATGGCAAATAAAAAAAAAAAAGTATAGACTGTACATGAAAATTACTGATCACCACCCAGCCGCCGTGCTGCCTTAACGTTATATTTACGTTAGCTACTATTACTATACTACTATTAGTACTGAGCTTGTCAGTGGTCTTTCAGGACTGCAATACATGGAAAGATAAATAGGCCCCTAATGAAGCCCCTCAATCAGCGGACAGTTAAACAGCTGAGCAAAAGATTGAGGAACAGCAAGGGCTGGTTGTTGGCTCATGCAAAGTGCTGGGCGGAGGCTCTTGAAGTGTCATACTTCAGATGAACCTTTCATGGCTTCAGAAACTTCAGCCTTTCTTTGAAAGCTCATTTTGATACACAACAGTAAGTGATTGTGCTGGGAAGTTCTTTAAAAGACAATTTCCACAGGGGGCCTTTGTCTAACTCCTGGAAGTATGGGGCACATTGTATCTCTTGTGCTCTTCTATAGGGTTTAAAGGGCTGTGTTGCAGTCATTAGATGCATGATGTTTTGCTTTAAAAAAAAAAAGGTGCATCTCAGAACTGGTCCTGACTAGTTTTTGTAGGGGATAAGAGAAACCAATGGCCTATTTCAACCTAATACAGCCACGACTGTTGTGGTAATGGTGTGGAAATGGGTAGCGGTCATGCGGCTCTTTTATACCTCCAGGGCTGGATCACAAGTGAAGTCTAATTCATTCCCACTTGAATCGAGGCAGGAAAAAAATGTTCTTGAGCTATCAAAAGACTCACATGATGATGGCAAGAGAACAGGTTGTTTTGTAAGTTTTGTAAAAAAACGGACGAGACTGCTATTTTGCCGAAGGATAGGCATTCTGTAACATGGAGTTGCAGTTTTCCGTCGCATATAATGATTCCTCTTTGCAGCCTTTGCCTCTTTGATCCCAGGTAATGTGCTAACAAGCAGTGCGGGTTCGTGGAATACCCATCACACTCGCCTGTGTATTCACAGCAAAGTGTGTGTGTGTGTGTGTGTTTCTCACCAATTAATGAATCGCTTTGTGTGGCTGCTGAGGTGACAGTGGCCTGTCTCTGGCGGGGTCTGTCCCCCCCATCCAACACACACACACCCACACGCACACATTTGTGTCTCCGGTCCTGGGCCCACTCACACTATTAATGAAAGCAGTCTCATTAGTGCTTGTGGTTCCATATGCAAGAGGACTCTGGACCATTGTGAGAGTGCTTAATCAGGGGACCACTCAAAGGCTGAGGGCCCCACTGCTCCAATGATAAAGTTCACATTTAAAAATGAGCCAACGAGTGAGCTGTTTAATTGGGAGAGAGGGAAATACCGAGAGGGGTCTGTCACATCTGGAGGTTCGTGGTCACTGATATTCACCTCCAAAGAGAGTAAAGGAAAAGCAGATTCCCCTACCTCTCCTCCACCTGACTCCACATAATTCAGTATGTTCAGTTATCAAATAGTTCACTCGGGTGTTTCCATCCTATTATATACTTATCGCTCAAACCAAAGATCTTTGAGTGCTGGGTTGTTCAAAGAAATGGTGAGTTGGAAAGAAGGAATGCAAATGGATCTCTGAGGAGTGCCTTAATGAGAATCAGTTTGCCATTTTCCCGGGTCAGATGTGGAAACAGCTGGCAAATAGATGGAGAGAGGGAGTGGAGGGATTGGAAAAGAGAGCTAAATGAAGCCGTACAACAAAGTGATGGGAGTTGTGCTGCTTCCTTGATGTTTGGGGCTCTAACTTGTGTCCCACAGCACTTAACACGCCCTGAGCCATCTCTCCTGGCGGTTAATTAGAATCCAATAAGGTTGCCTCCTGTTGGTCATTGTTCCTCCACTGTGTTTACCCTTTCCAGAGGCTCCATTCGCTGCTTAATCTGCCGAGAAGCTGAATGTCAATAGGTCAGGCCAAGACTCCAGAGCTCAGAGAGGGCGGGAGGGAGCCATTGAGTAAAGGGGGTGGGGGGAGGACAGAGGATCAGGGGATAAAGGAAAGGGGTCATTTCTTTCCCTCCTTGCTATATTTTTCAACCCGCCACCTCATTCCTGTTGTTGTTTCTCCCCCTATCCCTTCTTTGCTTCTACCTCAGCTTTTCTTCTCACTTCTAATCCGTCCTCTTGATTGTTCTAAGCTGCTTTCAGCCAGCCCCTGGGATGCTGGGTTGGGCAGTTGGAGACTGTTTTAATTAAGAATTAGGAGACGACTCCCTTAAGAAAGGCGCTTTTAGTGCAGGACGGGCAGAGCAAAGTGAAGGAGTGAAGGTGACGAATGAAGGGCTCAAATCAGCAAGGGAGAAAGCTTTTCAAAGTAAAAGCTGTTAATAGACACGAAGCCACGCGCTCACACAAACAGTCGTGCGTCTGGGCATCCAAGGGGCTAAGCCAAATTGGATTTTTTTCTTTTTCATCTGTAATCAAGCGGCACAATCTTTATGGATCGATCTTAACTTCCTGTGATTCATACCATATCCTGCGAAGTTGATATGGGATCAGTGCTAGCCAGCGGGCAACGTGAGGGAGTTTACACGCTCGATCTAATGATCGATCATCACACCAGATGGGCTGAGGAGCCTGCAACGCTTCACTTGTTTGTCGCAGCCAGAAACTGGAGGTCCCTTGCTTGAAGTCGAATTTTGCAGAGAAAATGGAGAAACAGGCTAAGTGACATGCTAGATGGCTTTAAATCCCTTTTCTGCGTGGGGTTTACTTTTCAGTGTTGTGAGGAGCCAATCCAAGCTAACTTTGGGCAATTGACAAACTCCTCTCCAGCCATTTCAGGGAAAGAAACAAAAAGATCTATTGGACAGGCTTGGCATGCTAAATGAAAGTTTGCCTGCAGACATTTTCTACATCGTGTTTACTTTCAGTGTTATGAAGAACACTAGCTTAGTAGCCAAGCTAACTTTGGCTAAATGACAGACTCCACTTCAGCCATTTCAGGGAAAGAAACAAAAAGAGCTATTAGACAGGCTTGGCATACAAAATGAGGTTTGCCTGCGAAGGTTGGGGTGTAGCCTGAGAAAGGACACGTGCTCTGTGATTTGTACACTAGTTCTTTAGTGCACATCTGTCCCAACCAAGGGCCATACACAAGTTTAAACACCAATGCAAAGCGCACAATGAAGTGTTTAAGTCAATCAAACCAGCAGACTTAAGTGCGGCGGGTGGTGAGGTGCGAGAGGCCAAGCCGAGGTCGAGAGACCAACCCTCCACATTCTATGCCATCACACATCCCAACACACAGCCACCATATGTCCAATGGTGCATGCTGAATGAGGAAACCAGCCACTGTTACAAAGACCCATTCACAGACACTTGATGGTGAAGAAGCATGCAATGCTACGGTATGTTTGAGAACAGAAGGTGGCACCATCTTGAAAAACAGAAATAAAAGAATAAGCATCAAGAAGCATAACAATTGTATCCCACAAAGTTATAAAGACAACACATATGCAGCACTTCAACTGCGTATCCGCATCTGAAACAATATTGTAACTTTACACTCTGCAGCCAATAATCAGTTTTCTACCACACTTTTTCTTATCTGGGTTGACTAGCAGCGAGTGGTAACAGACACATATTATTTACCTTATGGGTATTTTTTTTTTTTGCTGTAGGTCAGTGTTTCCCCAACGTGTTTTAATGATGTACCCCATGTGATTCTTTTTTCGGTGGAGTAAAAAAAAAAAAAAAGTGAGACAAAGAGAGAGAGATTTAAAACAATGCTGTGCCATATGTGTCTGATTTAATTCAGCAACTCCAGAAGATAGATTTAGTAACACCTGTTTTTATTTATGACTTGTCTGCTGGAAAGTTGTGTCATTAATAAGAACGTGTATCTCTACAAAAGTTAACAAATTAGAGACTTGCAAGGTCTTGTAAAGGAGTCACTATAACACAGTTTATTAATAAGTTGCTTAATTATTCAACAAATTTGATTTTAATTTAAAAGAAAAATGTACTATTCCTAAATCAGCATTAAAAAAAGCAATTTAGAGTTGCCGATATGTACGCAACCCCTGATCACCCCATGATCACATTTCACTCCCTGAAGTGCTTTCACATACCCTCAGGAGTACTCATACCTCCATTTAAGAACCACTGCTAAAGGCTATAATGTATTGTGTGAGCAAAACATTTGTTAATTTGCATCATTTAGGGTTGTTTTTCTAAATAACATTCTGGCGGTTGTTCTTTATCAATAAATTTACTTTGTTTATGTTGTGTCTGTAATTAATGCGCATTTGTAAGTTTGTGTCATAGTTTGGTGTTGACTAGACTGCTTAAGCAAAAAATAAATAAATAAATAAATAAATAAATAAATAAATAAATAAATAAGTGATGTGAGCTTGGGAGAAATGCATCCATAGTAATTTGTTTTTAAGCAATGCAGGCTGATAAACAATATCATGGTTTTGCCCCCAGCATGTTACAGCTTCCCCGAGAGTCCCCAGTACGCCGTGCCTCAGTCACTCACAAGGCTCTTAATAAGGCCACCAGTAAATGCCAGGGAAGATATGCCAGGATGAAAGATCTTTTTCTCATACTGCAGCTTTGAGGACGAGTTTCCTGGTGTCGTGGGGGAGGGTGAAAACACAGCTTTAAAGAGCAATGCCACATTTTAAAAGAAACAATAAACCCATCCGCTTATGAAATAATATTTTTTGCGTCCCGCATCCCGTTGTGTGCCAGCTCAGGGGACTTTTGGCAGACATGAAAGCTGAGCAAAAGGTAGCGGAGGAAGCCCGTGCCAAAAAGATAAAGTGTGCCGAGCTCCACTGGGAGGGATGTATCACACAGATAGTTCATTCTTTCACTGTAGTCATTAATATCCGGCGCAAAAAAAAGGTCAAACCTGACTTGAAGCCGTCCAGTATATCACAGTTACATTTATACATCAAACCCTGCTGTGATGTCTCATCAGCTCGGTCACACAGGAGAGACCCACGCTGCACATTATCAAAGATTGATGGGCTGTCCTAGTTAACGACAGGGGGGAGAGCATGAGGTGGGGGGGGGGCTTCGCTCAGGAACTTTTGCATAGTCAGAGATGTTGACTGTGCATCACATGGTGTCGTCTTAGCAGAGCAAACATCATTAGCGCGGCGGGCTCATGCTTTGCCACGCCGCCCTCCCTCGCTCACAACCTCTCGACCCGACCTCGAGATAAGCAGCGGAACTTGCAAATGCAGTATTCTGAGGTCAGGGCTCTCACACCAGAGGCTGCCGGCAGATGCAGAGGCTTCACTCCCATCCGTCACTTTTCTCCATCCATGCGCTTTTCTGTGAAAAAAGGACACCATGAGCCAACATCTTCTTTTTTTGTTACAACACATCTATTTAATGCATCGCCAACGTGCCCACTCCTTGCGCATGCTGCTTGCTGCTTTAATAATATATTGATTAATTAGCTCGCTCATTAATCATTTATTCCTTAATCATGGCCTGATTTTTCTTCGGGAAGCGGTGCAATCTGAAAAAGCCTGACTTCACATTTCATTCTAATTACACTCCTTCACTAATCAACACTTAAGAGATGGAATTTCAGGAAATGAGTTTTTCTCCTTCCTTTCTTTTATTCAATACAAAGCAGAAGTATTGAGGCCAGCAGGTAACAGCCCACCCGCCCTCCTCCCCCCGCCTCTCCTCTTCTGGCAGCTCATCTGTGGGTTAAAAGGACGTTTCCACTTACAAGAAATCAAATGAACAAAATGGGCATTTGATGTTAAATTAAAAACTTTTCTCCCGGCAAAGTTGACATGCAAGAGGAACAGGGAAATTAGGTCGCATGCACCTTTTCAATTGCACTCTAACCAACTATACGGCTCGACAGCAGTCGCTAGTGACTATTTTCCACAAGCAGTACCCAGTAGTACGAAAACATTCGTCATAATACTGTTGTAAAAACAAACAAACAAACAAACACAAATTCCATTCCTATATTCCAGGGCCTGCTCAGTGGAAGCGGTTCATTATTCATTTTACAGGACAAAATCAGTACAGCCGCATGTCACCTCAATTTGCAGGGTCAAGGGATCCAAATTTTACTACAAAGGCAGAATACTGTAACCAATCAAAAAAGGCTGGATCATGGTGAGTGCATTGACCAGTATAGCGCTGTTGACCTGTCATCCAAAATAGGATTTGGCATAAAGTATTAACGCAACTGCCGGTTACCGGATTGACTGGCAATTACATTTGGTATGCCCTAAATAGTTCCTGGTGAGGAAATTTGTTGCATCAGTTTTTGTTTTGAAATTCTGGAACAGGCAAAACCGAAATCATAACCACACTTTCTAATGTTAGCTAACTTTGTACCTTAAGTGCCTTTGGTTTCCCAGTTAAAAGAATTTGTCTCCTGAACTTGTCTGGAAGACAATAAAGATGATCCTGCATTGTAGCTGCCCTTGCTGTGAAGTGGAAAAGGAGCAAAACATTAAAAAATAAATAAATAAACAAAAAAAGAAACATTGTAAAGGTGATTTTGTAAGAATGTAGAAGCGGCAATCTCACCACTTCATTGTTTCGAGTAGATACATGGCTCCCATGGGGGTAGAAAGTAATTTGTTTAATAACCAGGAGTTATTTTCTATGGACAGAGAGAAAACATTGTTAATGTGGGGAGGGCATGAAAAGGAAAATGTGAAAAGGAATATTAAAACAGGTTTAATTAGAAGTGGTCTTTGTGCTTTTGTGTATCGGTTGCAAGGCGAGGCCAAAATACACCACATCTGCTTTCTGTGAAGAGACACTTGGCTGCTGACGAAAAAAAAGAATTATGCGTAAAATTAAAAAAAGAGCTCTAGTAAGATGATGGCAAGTCGAGCATTAACCTCTAAGCTTCAAAAAGCACACACATTGAGTAACACTAATGAGACTCTTATTGAGCGAGCTGTGTTCTGTGTTCAAAAACACACAACAGTGCGGCATTTACTTCAATGTGCTTCTTTGAATTAGGTTGTCACCCTTACTCATCGCACCAGCAGCTAACATTAGACATCAACAATGGCATCAATGGCCTTTTACTGTAGACGCGTACGCTAACAACATTACAACCCTCATTAAAAAATAATCATAATAAAAGGGGGAAAAAAGTATTAATTATGAAGTGCACTACTTCCTATCCTATCGTGAAGAGCCAAGGGGGTCTCCGATGGGCTCAATTAGGAAGAGTAGGCCACAAATCCCCAGACTAAATTAATTGACACCCTAGGGCATTCAGTCCAGACCCAGTGCAGAATTTATGGAGACTTTCTTTGTTTTCATTTCACCGCCTTTTAGAAAAAGCAAGAGATGGAGGCAACTGTATCGTTCTCTTCTCATCATTTTATGGATTTTTAATCAATTTTAATTAAACATTTATTTGCTCGCCTCATTTGTAACGGAGCTATTCTGTCACATGTTGCGCAGTTGTGTGCTTTCCACACCTCTTACTAATCCACACAGCAAAATAAGTTTGACTGATAAAAACTCATCATCCAAACAGTGTTATTTGGTGGCAGTCGGAGAGGGAAAATTAGGGCTGTGAGACAGAAGGAGCAAAGAGATGGAGCGAGTCAGATGGACAGAGAAGGCTGGGACTATGACACAGATCCAGCCTGCAGCTGTCTCGCAGTAAAAACACCAAAGGCGGGATAAGCAGGAGCCAAACGACAAGACTGGCTCAATCAACATCTTGTCAACACTGCTGGCTGATGTGTACAGACAATTACATACCAGCCTCCACTTTTTCCCCTCTCTGCATATGCCTTTTTATTTCCTGCGCTCCTGCCAGCCTAGCCCACCACTTGCAGGCCCGTCTACATAGTCGGCAGTTCGCTAGCTCACGGCATGAGAAGTGCGTGTGTGTTTATGTTCAAAAGCAATGCTAGAATTATCCTTTGCCAGATACCTCTGCCCAGCCCACCAGTGAGCCTAAAGATGTGGGACCGTGACAGTGAGTGTGCAGCAAGTGTGAGCAAGACAGTGGAAGAAGGAGTGTATTTGCAGATGCACAGTCGGCACTGCAGCACAGCGGCTGTGAGCTGAACCATTCATATTCGCTCCAGCATTGACTGTGTCACATCAGCAGTCTTGGTCTCACCCCCCTTGGCCTCCTCCTTCTACTCTTCCCTTTTTTTTTTTTTTTACATCCTTCCTTCTTCCCTGAATGCATACCACTCTATTATAGCAGGTACTCTGGGAGCCACTGATGCAGCTCACATCACTGCTGCTTGCCAGCTCAGTAGATTGAGGATACTATTACATGCCAACTGTGTAGTAAATATGGTGAAAGTTGTGCTTTGGCATTTTTAGGTGACAGTAGCGTCAACGTGAGCCCCATTCACAAAGAAACAGGAGCGAAAACATTGTTATATGCATGCTAGGGAGTAATATTGGAGCTAATTCTTGTTCTCCTTGTCAAGAGTCTTGGTATATATATATATATATATATATATATATATATATATATATATATATATATATATATATATATATATATATATATATATATATATATATATATAGGGCATTCATGTATCCCTCGATGAACTGTAACTTCCCATTGCTGGCAGCACTCATGCAGCCCCAGACTATGACACTCTCAGCAACATGCTTGACTCTATACCTGCCCCTCACCAACTTTCCACCACACACACTTCATACCAACTTAACCAAATAAGTTTATCTTGGTCTCATCAGACCACAGGACATGGTTCCAGCTATCCATGTCCTTCTGTAATGATGGCCATGCAGACCAATTTGATCCAGTGTGTGGCAAATGGTCAGACCATTTTCTGCGTGATATTCTCATCACTTCAGCAATGCTGGTAGCACTCATATAGCTATGTTCCAAAGACAACCTCTGGATGTGACGACGAGAATGTGCACTCAGCTTCAGCAGTAAAATGGGAGGTATAACTCCACTAAAGACAATTTGATACAATTTTTATATATGTGGGCTGCGAAATGATTCAAGGACAGCTCAATATGAAAGTGGAACAATTCAGTTTAAGTCAGCAGGATCACAATTGATTGATATGGTATAGCTCGTTTCAAGAGCGTATGACGCAATGACTTCTTTGTGGTCATTTTATGCACTTTTAAATCAACTCCATCTTACATAAACATACCATATCGGTAAGATGCTGTCAGTACTGCAAATGTGCCATTTTCTTCCAAGCCATACCTCTCCCACATATAAAAGACACTTGAACACGTATCTCCATACTGGATTGATTCAATGCAAAATCACACATTTTACCTATTTAAAACTGTTCATGTCACATCCTTTATATAACATTTTTACAGAGTGATTATATGGTTCAAACACTCTTAAAACTGCTGACAGCCAATCCCAGTGCATACTGTAGATGGACAAAACATAGGCAGGTTTGCGTATATTCAAACCTAAGAACAGGTTAGAGCCATCAATGATCCAAACAGAAGGCTGGTGACAAGATTTCAACCCAAAGCTTAGAACTGTGAGGAAGACGTGTTTACATGTGGGTTACAGCACTGCCTTGCAAAAAGGCAATCTGTACAACATAATGAATTTCTCAGTCACTCTAGCACTCCAAAGTAATGCTGTACTCTAGTACGTAAAAATTTTATTGATCAACATATGTCAAAACCTTAGACTCAAACACTTAAAAAAGATAGAAATTGCCCAAAAAAGCATAGCCCAAAGAGGCTAAAAAGTCAGGAGAGGCGTATACTGTATACCTCAGCCAGTTGTCAAATTCCCCTGTGCAGTCGAGTTGTCTGATTGGGATGTCGTAGTCAAGCTATGGACGTAGTTGTGCATGACAGCCTTTGAGAAAAGCTGATTGCTGTCTTCCATCAATTCTTTCTGTAGCCAACTTTTTTGCAACTGAAGGCCAACCAGTACTTTTGTACTTTTTTTTAAACATGTTTTGAATCCTTTGTCTGTTGTCCCTCTTCTCCCACTGTCATGCTGACAAGCTGGCACAAAGTCCTGTGAGTCTCGCACAGGGATGCAGAGCACGAGCGAAGGGATAGAAGATGCAAGGGAAAGGAGGGGATAAAGTGATGACAGCTGACACAAGCGGCAAAACAGAGCCGTGTCAGAATGATGTCAGTGATTAATAGCACTTTATCACGTAGTGCCCTGCGAGGTGTGGATTTCTCATGAGTGCAGATGCGCGAATGATAAACAGACAAATGACGGGGCGGGGTTTTGATCGGGCAGAATGCACTGGGTTAGAGATTCAGGGTAGCAGCCAAGTGGAGAGGAGGGGAGGCAGGGCGGGGAAGCTGGCGCTGGTTTAGAAGAGCGGGTCCACTCGCTTAAAAGGGGTCTCGGCCTGAGCCAAGATTTTCACAATGGAATAAAGGCCGGGAGGGGATGGGAGCAGGATTAAACTCCAGCAAAACAGCTCTTAAAAAGCAGTTAGATTGCAATTTGGGCAGAAAAATGCAGACGAGGAGGAAAGGGAGCGAGTGCGGGTGAGTGGAAGTGCAGTCGGAATGCATAAGGGAGTGATATATTTTTTAAGAGGGGTATGAGAGAGGAGACCATCTGCAGCGAGAGCTGCCTGCAACAGTCAAAGAAAACATACATGCTGGGCACCACGCTTCGGCCAGTTGGTGGGTGGTATCTCTTGTTGGGCTCTTTGAAGCCCTCAAGTTGTGTACAAGTCATGCTAATGAGCTTAGTACACTCCAAACATGAGATGGGTGCTGGCTCCCCATGGGGGCATTCGGCTCGAATAGACTACCTCAGCACTACTGTTTTTGTTTGTACACACGCATACGCACACATACACAAGTCGGAGGAGACAAAAGACTCAAAACAAAGGGATAATAATTCTATACAGAGAGAAATGGAGCTTGCATTTCCAGCCCGATTTAGAAGCCTTATCTCGACAAGGCACAATGGATGGCATTTGGGGAGAGGGGTTGTTTATTCCAAGCTTGACACTTTTTTTGCCAATTGCCTTGTTTTGTGGGGAGTTGTGTGTGTGCATGCGTGCATTTGTATTTTCTCCCCATTTTCCTTCTCTCTGGAGTCTATTAAGGGAACCTCACACAGGGTGGGTACTGGATTTTTTTCTACACAGTACACACACATATATATATATATATATATATATATATATATATATATATATATATATATATATATATATATACATATATATATATATATATATATATATATATATATATATATATATATATATATATATATATACATATATATATATATATATATATATATATATATATATATATATACACAAAGAGAGAGAAAGAATATGGCAAGCAAATGGATTCAAATACATTTAAATTTATATTGGAACAAGTCGATGAAATGGATGATCTTAATGTTACATTTGGTGATGTGGATGCAGTAGAAGCATGTCCTAGAGTGTTTTTTATTTGAAGCAACAGAATTTTTTTTACATTATGTCAGAATAGTGTAACGGATTATGAATCTTCAGGGTGAGGTGATAAATGAACGGCGCTCTCTATGTTATATTCCCATTATAACAAAAGGTCATCCTCAGTGCCATTATCACACTCAGTCTTTAGCTTCATAGCCATCACACACACACACACACACAAACACACGCAAGCACACGCACACTGGCAGATTCAATCTAATTCTCCCAAGGCAGATGTCCAGTGGTGAACGGATCACTGCTGACATCTGTCCATCCCTTCCTGATCCGACGGGATGTGAATGTATCCCTATCAGTTCACATGAAGGAAGCAGCAGAAAAGCTCTTTAACAGGTTCAGTCCTGAAAGGCTGTTTGGTACCGTATTTCATGGTAAACCCTTGTGACACAATTTAGCAAAGTCACAACGTTGAATTACACTACTAAATGTGCCCTACAGTGCTTGACACTTCACTTTCCCTATTAACACACCCCTGTACACCTTCAACAAACATCACACGTCAGCAAGAAACACACACACACACACACACATACACAATCTTTCTACCATGTGCATCCAGTGGCGTGAAATGATATTCCGTTTGGAGAAATCCGGATTAAATTGTTTGAGCCCAGGTTGTTTGACCTTGTTACAGCGGGAGTGAAAAGTCTGTGCGCACACATCCACTTGCATACAGGAAGTTAAGAAAGAGAGTAAATGCTGAATTTGGGGAAATAAGCAAGTGTTAATCAAAATGTGAAAGGCTCGAAAGGTAACATTAATCCACCACATGCATTACAACTAATCCACAAAGTGGGAATGTAGGGAATACATGACTGGGTTCATGAATAGATTTAGGGTAGAAAAGCAATACTAGTCAAATTCAGTGCAGTGATTTAGCGTATTTAAAACTCACGTTCACGGTTTCCTCATTTTTATCTCTACTTGATTCAATTGCAGCCAATAGCAAAGCTCCTCATGTTGAATCTGGAGCGATGTGTGTTTTGTGGACTGCATATGCGTGTGAGTGAGTGTCTTCAAACTTCCTCCAACATTCCCTTTGTGTGCCTCTGTTCCTCCCTCGCTCCCCATCAGGAACGTATTCATGTAATTAAGCTGCTAATACACCGTCAAAGAATTGTCTAATTCGGCAACGAGGAATTAAAGGAATCTGGCATGAGTCATTAGCCAGTCGAGATGTTCTGTAGAGCCTTTTCAATAAGGGATCTGGAGAGCTGTGAATCACTCGCTACAGCACACAGTCGTCACTCTATTTTTGTATGGCTCCATATGAAGTATTAATTGCTAAATGTGAGCATAGGAAATTGTGTGTGGGTGTAGTATAGACAAACACTTCACAGCATGTAATCCGTTTAAACAATCAGCCAATGAAGTGAATTATTACCCATTGTAAACAGTTAGTTACACTGGGCAAAATACCTAATTGCAATCATGTTTTTTTTGCCCGTTCCCTTTGCCAGTACAAAAAGGAAAATCTCAATCTGCCTCTGCCGGGGGAGGATTATGAAACAGCTCATTACTTCATGAATGTAGAATGTTCGACAGGCAAGAGAGCAAAGTAACACTTTTTGAAGGAAAATGTCAGTCCTCGCTTGCCATCTAATAGCCCGAGCTCCAAGACTTGCTGGCATGCTCAAATTGGTCTCTTTTGATTCACGCATATGCAGCCTACCTGCCGCTCAATAGGCTATTCTAACACTTTTGTTAGAGTAATGCACAGACACACATTACACCAGTGCACCAATTACATATTTTTACCTTCTGGGGTAGGCTACAGTATTCATAACATTCTCTGTCAGTCCGATAGAGAACACAACACCGGCGGCACATTGAACCGTTTTGCCACAGAGCAGTTTCGTTTGTTTCAGTTCGGAAAGCATTGCTTTGGGAAGTCCGATTGAAAGGGTTTTGGAATTTGTGCCACCAGTCAGGAACCTTTAAGATATGGCATGCTTATCGAAGAGCGAGCTATATTCTACCTGCTATAACACACAGCTGCCCATTGATTGGTCATCTGGCAATTTTCTCTTTACAAATGTCAGGCAGCACTGGACCATAACACCTTGATATTTACTAAATTGACTGCCGAATTACACCCTAGCGGACGCATCACTCTGCGTAGAAGGCACACTTTAGAAACGTATTGATTTAAAGGGATCGATCGAGACTCAACCATGGGATTGTAGTCAAGTACACCTTTGACTCAAATCAGTCATAAAGGTCTGATTCCAAGTCAAATTTGAGTCACAAAGGCCAGTGTCTACAAGGTCTGAGTCCAGATGAAATTTAGAGCTATTTTCATGACCACAATTTTTAGAGCGATGTAATTAACCTTACCATTCTCATTCAATGGCATTGAGATTCTCATTCAATGGCATTGAGCTCGTTGCTGCCGATACTTAAATAAATAAATAGACAAATTCCAGACAACCAAATAAAAACCAAGATCAATCTTGTGCCGTATGTGTCTAAAATGGGCTTTTTATATAATCTCCAAATTGCTTCATGTTTTTTTGCCACATGTTTTGGCTAATGGCAATTTTTGATGGTTGGTAAAACCTGCTGTTGGCTTACATAGGTGATAGAAAAAAAAATTGTGTTCTTTGGTTCTAGTGGTCAGATAGTTCAATCAGATGTCTATTTTGATTATCTTAAAAATCATTACCAGTTATTACCAGTCATTACCTTTGAGGAACATTAATTTTCGGGACTTACAAACGTAGTTGGACTTGGTGGAATCAATAAATGTACTTTGTGAGTCCAGTAGCTAAGCTCGAGACAAGTGTGAGAAAACAAAAAGCATGTTGAGCCCAGACTCAAATCCTGACCCGAGAACAACCGCCCTGCTCAATCACACTAACCGTATGAATGAATGTACCGTAAAACACTTGCACACCTATGATTTTTTTTTTCGATAGATACAGTCTTGGTCTTGTTCCGTTCTCAACCTCCAAAAGTCTTGGTCTTGACTCTTTCTCAAGCCTCTTGAGTGTCATTAATGTCTTGGTCTTGGTTGATGTGGTTGTGACTACAACAATAGTCATCAGCATTTGCTACAATGTGAGTCTACCTTTGCAGGCCTTGGGTACAGTTCGATTACATTTGCTTGCACTGGGGCTTTTGGAAGGGTAAATCCTCATCTGACTTCATCGCAGCATACGACATTATTACATAAACAAGGCACACGAAGTTTTTAAATTCACCTTGCGATCTTACTATCACATATCTGTTGTGCAGAAACAACAGATGTCCACTGTGACTCCACCTCATTCTCCTCATGGAGGTTGGTACTTTGAAAGAAGGGTGTTTGAAATCTCGAACAATAAACAGGTGATCCCGACGCTCTTTGAAACCTTTGTTCATCGGAATGCACCAAACTAAATGCTTGGTTGAGATTGGGTTTTGCCTTAATTATGCTGAGAGAGGCAGAGGGAGGGACAGGGTGACAGACAAGGTTCAGTCCACAGGCCCTCCCTGAGATGAAGTGGATAATTGAGTGTGGAATAAACACTGCCAACAAGCAGCCCCATTCAAACTCAAAGAGAGAATGGTGCAAAAGAGAGGGGGGAACAGTAGAAAAAGGAGGGTGAGAGCGTAAGCAAAAATCCCCGGCACCATCTTTAAGGGGTAGGGGGGCTGCTATTGAAAAGCTATTAAACTTGCATTTAGCAGGATTGATTGAGAATGAAGAGGCCTATTAAAAGAAGGGGACAAGAGGACAATAGTGCGTCTCTGGTTGCCGTATGTTGCCCTCCTTTCAGCAGCTTTCTTTACTGGTGCTGGGGGGTGGGGGGGGGGGGGGGGGGGGGGGGTAACCTTGTCTGTTTAAGCAGTCCAACCAAGGCAAGCAGTTCAGGGAGGGTTGTGGGTGGAGGGGGGGGCTTAGCCCAGCCTGAATAGAGGCCTCTTTATCTACCCCAGTCCCCCTTCCCTTGCATTCTCTATTGAGCAACAATGAAAGAGAGAAGGAGAATGAGTTTTCTTTTTTTTTAAAACCCCCGACTCACACAGAGAGCCCACTTAGATAACCAACCAACTGTCTCTTTCCCCGCCCACGGATTAGTTACCTCTGGAGTGCTGCCATCTTCCTGGGCCCGTATAGGCTTTTTTAATACGCAATCTTAATCATAGAGCCACAAACATTTGGAAACCATATTCCTGTTGTGTCTATAAGTGTAATTTGTTGTGTGTCTGTGCGTGCGAGCGTGCATGTGTGTGTATCGGAAGGCCAGACAACCAATCCATTGAGAGTGTGTGCCACACTTAAACACAAGCAGTACAACGGCGGCAGGTGTCTCTGCTGAATTTGAAGCGCCTCAAACAAAACGGGTCCCGAGGGACCTTTGATGCTGTTTTAATTGTTTAACATCCATTTTTACTAAAAGTACACTGAAAGAGTGGCAGATTTTTCCCCTCTTCTTGCACAAGTGCTCCGTGCCAGTAAGCATACAAGCATATGGACTCGGGAAAGAGTTAAATAAGTTATGAGGCAACGCTGACTCTTCTTCTTGGAAGGGATATTTATAGGGGGGGAAATATTAAATGTTCACACAAGTCAGCCTCATCCATCTCTTTAAAATGTCAGTTTATTGAACCATCACCCTCACTCTTTACAGGGCTACTTTCACAATGCTAAACCTACACACCTGCTGCCGTTCACTCGATATGGGACGTTGTGTGCAGTTTGTACATGATTTGCCCTGAAAATGTCAATTCTTGTACCATTCACAAGACGTTTCTCCTTCTGTCCTTGCAGCCGCCACCCGAGCAGCCTACTTTTCCCAGCAGCCTCAGGACCAGGTGGTGGTGTCTGGGCAGTCCGTGACTCTACCGTGTGTCATTGTGGGCTACCGAGGGATGGTGCAGTGGACCAAAGATGGACTGGCTTTGGGTGGAGAGAGAGACCTACCAGGTATGATCTCATTTAGCCTCTCTTGCAAGATGTTGACGTGACTGAAACGGCGTTTAAGGAACGTTGTACGCGTCACACAGTTTGACTTAAATTGATTCGTCATAGTCGTCTTAGGATACTTTGATCTAAATCAATTGAGTGCCACATTTAACAAGAACAATTAATACACATTCAACATTCTAAAATTATCAGGCTTGCAGGTGAAATGTTCTGTAACCTTTACAAGTGAACTCAAATGACCTCTAAACATTCGAATGGCTATGTATAACGGAAAATTTCCAAGGATGCGCATTTCTATTCTGTTCTGCGACTCTTGCAGTCTTTTAATTTCTGTTGTCATCTGATGGTGACATTCTTCTCTAAAATCATTGACTACCTCCTTTTGAGACCATTCTTTTTGAAGCCTTGTTTATGGTTCTTTCAATGTACTGTTGATCAGTTGTTAGGCGTAGTGTATCTCATTATAAGAGGACAGTTTTGATACAAATTCTGATTGTATGAGAACATTTATTGGTTATTTTCTGGATCAAAACACTGTTGTGAATGTTCTTGCTAAAATTGGAATTGATTTTGATTTTTAGTTTCCATGTGTTGGATTTAGTGCCATCTAACAGGGAACTAAAAGAATGCCACAATTTCAAGCACAAACACTTTTTAATGTCTCAGACAGAACACTCTTTGCAAGCCAACAACCATTATGCAATGTTTGAGAATTTTTTCAACCCGTGGGTACCCATAGCACAGTGCTTCGCAATTATATTTTGCCAAGCCCCCCTAGAAAAAAGAAATCTTTTTGCCGAAGTGTCCTTGAGCAAGATACTGAACTCAGTTGATCTCGATGCTGTGCCATCAGTATGTAAACGAGTAGAAGTCAGCCTAAAGCACCTACAGTAGAAGAGCAAGTCACCTATTACCATTTGCTTTACGGGATCAGTGTTCAAATAGGGGCATGAGTAACCCTGGTGGCATGTGGTGGCACTTCAAGAGGTACATGATATTTTAACAAAGTTTCTAATTTCTCAGCAAATCTAATGTCTCATATTTTTTCCTCATCCAAAAATGGTTTGTGCTGGTTTGGGGGTACTTGGCTATAAAATATATATATATAACATCACAGGATACAGTTAGGAGAAATTGGGACTCTATGGGTCAAGATGTTTTGGACCTCCATTAAGACTTCAACAATGAAAAAAACATACTGACACCAAGTCGAACTGAACAAAACAGTTGGGTGGAAACAGGGCTTGGAATTCTGAAAAGCAATATAGCACCTCTTAGTGCAAATACATTTTCTCGAGGTGAATTTACTAGTGTTTGCCTCCCTCCAATCTATGGCGGGCCCCATTAGAAGCCGAGCCTCGCTTCCTTAACCATTTAGGTTTTACAAGATCGAAAAGTGTAAGGTCGGCTACTGCTGTGCGCACGTAATGTGATTTGCTGTTTAGATTTGTAAGGTTTTGTAGGAATGTATATAATCAATCAGCTTTTCACGCTGACATTTGATGGCAGAGAGACTGCCTCTTGGCCCTAGAGGCCCTGCCACCATCTTTATTATGTCTGCGCTTCAAGGACAGACCCCTCATGCGTTTCATTTCCCACATCATGCTCCTCTACACGCAGACACACACATACACACTCACGCACAATGGCTCAATCCTACCGAGGTGCCGCTTGCGTTCATTTGTGACTCAAACAGCTTTTCCACATTTCTTAGTGCTTTGTCCAAATGGGCTCCGTAGTTGTGTCATTATGTGTTTATTGTTACTCGGTTTGCGGCTGACTGTTGTGTACGCTGGCTTCACGCAGGCTGGACGCGCTACTCCTTAATGGGCGACCCGCTATCAGGCGAGCACAGCTTGCTGATCGATTCGGCAGAGCTGGTGGATGATGCCGTGTACGAGTGTCAGGCGACACAGGCGGGCCTGCGCTCCCACCGTGCCAAGCTCACTGTACTAGGTAAGATACGCAGCTCAGGCTGCCACAGCTCGGGAACGGTCCCAACACATCACACGAAACACAAGTATAAAGACGGGCATTATAAAAAAAAAAGAGCAAGTCGAGCACAATGCGTAATTATCCCGTTCGGAACATCGGCGGGCGGACAAATGAAATCTGTATTGCATCGTACACAATACCACTGACCTCTTTAAAGGCTTTACAATTAATAAAATGATTTCTTATCACCACTCAGCAATAACCCCTAAGCGATAAATCTAATTTCTTGATGGAAATGAAATGCTGGGGGCATAATTCTACTGAAGCTCAGCCAAGATGGGAGAAGAAAAAAAGGAGTAAACACTCTCAAGACTGTGGATGTCTTGGCTAATGTGATTGCAGGAATCACAAATGACTGGAGTAGTCGCTTGAAAGTCAAGGTCTGCATGGTTAGCACATTTTATGGTGAGCCACAACATTTGTCAAGCGCATGGCAGTTTTTACATTAACGCGATGTGAGTGATCCACTTCTTCACGCAGACATTGAGGGCTGAGGAGCGGTTGGGGATACATGAATGTGTGTTGGGTGAGTGTGTGTGTGTGGGGGGGGGGATACAGGTCTTGTGGGAATGAGAATAGCTCTGCTGGCATCTGGTGGCACTTGAAGGGATGTCACTATCCATATATCTACGTTCGCCCAGCACGCTTATAAAAGAGGCAAGGCAGAAGCAGCTAGAATATGACACATGATGATGAGAAACTTTGCCTATTAAAGCTATCGTATTTGCATTTGTTTACTTTTCAGACGTATTTACTGAGCATACAGTCTTGTTTAAGTATATATTTGACCTTTGGTTGTGCTGAGACTCAAGTTCATTTTCTTACTGATAGAACATCTATTTGTCAAACAAGCATTCATATTCGATTCAAGGCTAATAAATTGTTTTGTGTTTGTATTTCTGTTTTCAACTCAAAGGTAACATGCATCAACCCCCACCCCCCAGACGATTAGTTTCCAATCAGGAATACATATCAACAGTCACTGGTTTATCTATTTTATTTAAAATGGTAATGAAAAATCTGTCCAACAAAGAACCGATCCCTATCCTCGAATCAAATCGGCTGTGTTCACACAGTGCCCACATTCATGGGTTTGCAGGAATACCAAAACTTACAGTAGCCCACTCATGCACAGATTCAGACTAAGCCACGTGCCAGAATTGAAGCCTTAAGTTTGTGTCTGAGATAATGTATTTTTTCAACACTACTCCTGGAAGTCTTGTGACATGTTTTTATTATCGCAGGCACATTACACAGGCAAGAAACGGAAGCTAACGTCGTCATAAAGGGCACTGTAATTCATCGAGACCGGTGCTGGATGGGCAATTGTGCCCTTTCACATATACATAAATGAGAAAGAAGGCTTCTCAGGATATATGTTTATATGTAGGCAAAACAAGAAGTGAAAAAGTTTTCCCCTGTGCATGTGTATTTGCGTGCAGTTGCCTGCGTGCCAAAGCAATCCAGAGTCAACGTCTGGAGTGCAGTCAGGGGAATCGGCATGGAAATTAAAATCACCTAGCACTCGGATTCCATTAGTGTCCATGCGGCAGCAACGGAAAGACCTCTGACAATTCAGACACACACAGTGAAATTGGTTCGGTGGTGGAGGGAGCGAAAAAAGCCAACACAAACCCCACATTCACGCCGCTCCTTATTGGTCCGGGAAATGGACGCCCTCATCAGGGGTGGCACGCTTGGGTTGCCAGTGCTGTGTGAGAAACCATGCAAATAAATGAACAAATAAGCAATTCAGCCCAAACATCGCTCAGCAGCAGTGGGAGCGATTGCAACAATAATGCCGGGCTCTGAAAAGGAAATAAAGAATGTGAAGTGTGTTATTTTCCCCTCAGCTGACTGCCATTTGAGGACTTTTCATCAATGATACAGTGTGAAAGAGACATTATCATAAGAGGATACTTGTTTGCCTTTTTCTTCAATGTCACAACAATGGAATGTACTGTAATGAGACCCATTACCAAATCTGCAACGGATTTTTTTCCAAGATAATAATGCACTCTAATTAGTAGAGTATTCATATTGTTGTAACGGTGTCAAAATGAAATTTTGCTTCACTCAACTATCCATTTTCTTCTACTTTGTGTGAGAGCCAGGGTACCCTCTGGACTGCATATAAACAGCCCTTTAATTTTCTGTGTTTCATATTTAGTGACGCATTTGTTATTGTTTTGCAGTCCCTCCTTCCGACCCCTTGGTGGAGGGGGGCCCCGTTGTGCGTCTTAAAGCCCACACGTCACACAACCTCACCTGCAGATCCTACGGAGCCAAGCCTGCCGCAGAGATCACCTGGTACCGAGATGGAGAAGTAATGGACACAGCAATTTACTCCAAGGTACATGCAACTAAACAGCTCTCGCCATCATTTCCTCCGTTTCAACACATGATTAGAATTATAAGCAAAAACCACCTTTGTCTTATATAGTTTTCAATCAGCACCCTTTTCTCATAAGGTTTGCCTCTGCAGTCCCCCTCCCGTTTTCACTCATGCCTCTCCTCTCCGCCTGCTCCCCCTTACTCCCACTAACCTCCTTGCTTCCCCCTCCCTTCCGCTAATGCTGTGACACTACAGCATAACTGGAGCATGCCAAAGCTCAGACAGGCATGAGGGTTTGATACAGTAGAGTTTTCTGCAGAGAGCGAATCACCAACACAACAATGCCGAAACACAATGGGGATGCGGCGGAGCGTGAGTCAGCCACGGCTGGGAAAGTGTCACATTTTTCATGCTCTCTGACCACGCTAAACGACGCTAAACACCACATTTAAGGAGGCGAGCGCTTGCACTGAGAGGGGAAGGCGGGGGCAGGAGAAAGGGGGCACATATTAAAAACATACAAAAAAAGTTTAACACATAAGAACTGAAAGGGGTCTCAGAAAGGGGGGGCACATTAAAAAGAACGAAAAATAACACACAAGATATGAAAGGGTCTCATGTGATTTCATCTTATAAAAAAGAAAAGTGTGTGCCTCTTGCTGAGGAAGAGAAAGAGTCGCTCCATTGATTTTTGGTATCCAGGAGAAAATGCCCAGCCTGCTTTTTTTTTTTTTTTTTTATCAGAAAATGTGACACTTGTGCTTCACAGTCACCACCCAGACACTCACAAGCAATTTGGCCGTCACCCTTCCCTTCTGTGTGCGCGCGTTTGTGTGTGAAAGAGAGTGAGCAGTATGCATTACCTTCAGAATCTACACCTTGCCTCACTTAGGCGTATTGATTTCTGTGAGCAGTAAATAGATTTAAAAGACGATGACAAACAAGGCGCTGACGGCAAACGCTCTCAGAAATGTAGGAACAGCAAAAAATCCCCATGCTGCATCGTAAAGTACCCTAATATATTTCACCGCCAGAGCCAAAGAATTTTAAATTAAAATAGCGTTACTGGCGTACGCATAAAAATTGAAAATAAGATGACATATAGACGGCGTACCTATGGCTTGCAGCTGAAACGAACAGCTACTGTGTATTGTTGCAGACACTGATGGAAGATGGGAAGAGGGAGGCAGCTGTCAGTATGCTTCCAATCATCCCAGAGGACAGCGACTCTGGCCGCACCTACACCTGCAGGGTTCTCAACCCAGCTGCCCCTGCTGGGAGACAGACATCCATCACGATCAATGTCCAACGTAAGTCACAAACACGTGCTTGTCCGCATTCTCATCCAATGACAAGGAGAAGTTGTCACACCAATATATCGCCTCCTAATTTTTTCATCACATCTTGCAGACCCTCCATCTGTGGTTTTGTCAGTCCAGCCTCAGACGGTGACCGAAGGCGCCAAGGTTCTCTTCATATGCACCGCCTCAGCCAATCCGGAAATTATTGGCTACAGGTAGATGCACCCTCTATAAACGTTTTAAAGGAGGAAAGTCAACCCCAAATCATCTTGACAATATATTCTATGCGTCTCCACCGGTCTAAATACAGTCTTCTGATTCATATTGTGTATGTGAAATATGAATTGATCAGTTTAATGAGCGAATGACTGAAAATGAGCGCAGTTGCACAGGTCGTGACAAATCCTAGCTATCCGCTTTTTTGAGTCCATGTGACGTTTGGTCGTTACTTAAGCCCCGACTACTGTGATGTCATTTTCAGTCGACAGCTGCTGGTCCCCAATGAGATAAATAAAATCAGGTGGGTTTTGCTGCTTAATTCTTATTCGACAAATACATTTTGGGGTCATTCTCATAGTATTTTACCCAAGGGTTTGTGATAACTAAGTGGTTGTGGGATGTTAAACTTAAACACAGTGTCTCCGTTCGGGTGAAATTTCAGCTACCTAGTGTTTTCTTTCAATGGTTTCCCTTTGATATGAAATGCCTTAGAAGTAAAGGTCAAAAGATTATACAAAATACTGCACAAGGGTTAATCTAAATAGGTGGAGCTGCATCAAACAATTGTTGCTAAGAAACTGTTTGGGTTGACCCCCCTTTAAATTGATATGTTCCCGATTTAGCCATTTCAGGTTTAAAAATGTAATATTTTATCTACCGTATACTCAATTTGATGTTTTCATTATATTTCTCATGTATGTACAGTACTAATATTAAAGTCTTTAAAAAAAACACTGCCACTCGTGGTCGACGAAAAATGGCTTCACATGTGCTCGAAGTGGCGGTTGGGTGGAAAAGTGATTACCACATCTGCCTCACAGCTCAGAGTTGCGCGGTCAAATCCACCTTGCTCCAGCTTTCCTGTGTAAAGTTTGCATTTTCTCTTTGTGCCGGCATGGGTTTTCTCTGAGCAGTCCAGCTTCCCTCCAGATTCCAAAACATGCCTGGCATGTCCTTAGGTGTGATTGGGTTCATGTTTGTGAAATATTCATCACTCAGTGCCCTGCAATTGGCTGGCAACGGGTTCAGGGTTTCCCCTGCTTACTACCCATAGAATGCTGGAATAGGCAAGCCTGCAACCCTTGAGAGGATAAGCGTCCATAGAAAATGAATGGATGGATGGATGGATGGATGGATGGATGGATGGATGGATGGATGGATGGATGGATGGATGGATGGATGGATGGGCTCGAAGCTCAGGTAACGACCAATCACATCTCAACTCGCAAACGTCACATGATCAAATCCAGAAAACAGGTGAGCCGTGATCATTACCTGATCCTAAAACACATGTGGTCATTTTCTGTTGACAGCAAATAGCAAATTATTTTTTTTAAGTATTAACTACATAAAAATGGTTATCAGACAACCTATAGACAAAGTTTACTACTGAATTTGACTAATTTAAGCAAATTAAGTATCATTTTAAGAAACATGACAGCTTCATATGCAAAAACATGAAAAGGGCTAATTTGCTATCACACTTGCAGAAAGTCCAGTCACGAATTTTCATTTATGTTGTTGTTGATCTCTTCTTATTTTGGATGTCAAAATTATATAAAGTTCTTCATATAAGTCACTTCCAACCAAGGATAGACGTTGAATATTTTTCTTTTAATGATTTCAATTCTTCTTTGTTTGTTGTTTCGTTCACGTGAGTAAATCAGCCATGCTCCAAAGCTTTTCACACATCTTCACTGTGGTAAAGTCATAATTGCATTAGCTATTTGTATTGGAAAACAACTGTAATGAATAAAACATACTTCAATGAAAACCACTACATCATTAAGTGAGGGTGCTCTGTGCCACATAACCATATATTCTTATATTACTGCAGTTCAGACAAAATGTTACCTTTCTGTGGCTGCAAATGGCTAAATGAATAAACTAACCACACTACACTAACCACAGATATAATATTCATCAGATTGTAGCGTTTAGACAAGTGGGGCTGCAAAGAACATATTGCTGTAAAGAAAAATGAGTTTGACTTCCCTTTTCTGTTGGGCAAATTGAGTAGAATGTTTTTTCGCCGTCATAACGTGCAAGGCTGAAAAGCACATTACCCTGAGAAGTGGAAAAAGTGCAAGTGTTTGAATAATTTGCTTGAATGAGCCGCTTGATTGGCAGCATTTGATTATGATTGGCACACGCTATGAATGAACTAATAGCCACTTTGATATGCATGGCTAAGTACCTTCCCTGAACTAATAATCTGACTGCATAATGTGATTATTCACCCATCCCAGGTGGTCTAAAGGAGGAGTCCCCATCTCTGAGGCGAATGGTGACAGCCTGGAGGTGACCGTGGACTATTCCTACTTCACAGATCCGGTCTCCTGTGCGGTGTCCAACTCTGTGGGCAGCACCAATGTTAGCACCCTGGTTGATGTCCAGTGTAAGTCAA
The DNA here is from genome assembly GCF_059441005.1 of Hippichthys cyanospilos. Lineage (NCBI taxonomy): Eukaryota > Metazoa > Chordata > Actinopteri > Syngnathiformes > Syngnathidae > Hippichthys > Hippichthys cyanospilos. Next base: position 4,171,052 of record NC_142371.1, on the reverse strand, counting down.
ACTGGAAGACTGTAAACAAAGCTGTGACATCGTAGCCTTGAGGCGTATGTGTTAAGCGGTAAACATATTGATTCTAACTGTAAGCTTCCTCACAGTTGGCCCCAGATTGTTGTCAGGGCCAAAGTCGATGACTGTGGACATTGGGATGGATGCAGCATTCACTTGCACGTGGACTGGAAACCCTCCCCTGACCCTGGCTTGGACCAAACAAGGCTCAAGCGAGGTAAGGCGATAGACAAGCATCTTGAAGATTCAACACTTCACCGTTGATCACCGTCCCCTCAGAGTGAAACATTCGCACATGGCCTTCAGGCATGACGCCTTCACACTTTTCTCTCTACACATTCTTCAAAAAGCTGCGCTCACCAAGCTCCCTGAGGGATAACGCCTCTGGCAGAGAACTGTCTGTCCACTGACAGATATACGCAACGTTGCCGTGCTCAGATTGGCTGTCGTCGCACTAACTCAATCAGTCCGAGAAGCAGTCAGTCAACCGGTGCGGGTAAAACATCCCTAGCTCATCAGGCATCAGGCAGCGCTAGCAGCATTTGAATAACCGTTTCCTAGAAGAACTTAACTATGCTGCTAAAAATTATTTCAGTGCAGCATCGGCGCACTTTCTTTTCTCGCTGCCATTACTACTAACAGGTGAAAATACCCAGAGTAAAAAAAAAATCGAAATGCCGTGAGCCATGTCGTCACAACTGAGGGAACATTCGGCTCCTCGGAGGGAGAAAGCAGACATTTTTTCTAATCCACCCACTCTTGCTGTCCCACACATAGCTAAGAGTAATGGATTAATTGGGTTACTTTGTAAGTGCGTTGAAAAAGAAAAGTGGACGGTGCAAGAGGGGGCCGTGTGGAAATAGGAGGGAGGCCTGAGTGGAGGTAAATGGATTAAGCGCAGCTTGATAGAATGACAGAATCGATGAGCTAAGGAGTGAGTGAGCGCGGTCCTTCAGAGGCCCACTCACACCATCCTTCGCTCTGTTGTCTTCTCGCAATTTTATTACAACAAGCTTACCAAGCAGCTACTCAGCCCCAGCTTGAGTGTTAAACGTTGTGATAAAAGACAAGCAAATTGTACCAAAACCCACAAGCATCTGTAGCCACTCGATGATGTGAGAAGTAAAAGAACACAGTTCACTTTGGGGTGATAAACCCTTCCTTGATTGGCATTTAACACACTGGGGTTTTGGGAGGATGGTGTTGTATCACTAGGGGAAAACAGTTCAAGCAAAAAACAGTGCAGGAATGCCATTTGTTGCCAGCAAACCATAGTATTATGGAAAAGACATACCGTATTTTTCGGACTTTAAAACTATGAAGGCTCATGATTTGAGCCCTGCCTCATAGTCCGGTACGGCTTATCTGTTGTTTTTTTTGTTTTTTTATTCATTTATTCATTTTTTATTTATTCATCAACCCTAACCCTAACCCAGCAAACAAATGTGTGTATCTGTTCAAGGTTTAAATTCATGGAACAACTATGAAATAGAACTGAAAAGATGTGAATCACAGGCTGTGCTCAAAAAGAGTTCCATAAATATATTATTAAAATAAAATATATGTCTAAATTGAAAAAGAGAATGTATCAAATTTTGGGTAAATTTGTGATTTTATATATTATATATTTTATATATGATTTTATTTATGCATTTATGATCGTAAATATGAATTATGTGCAATGTGTTTTTATGTTCACTAATCTATTAAACAAAGGGAGATTAAAAAAAGATGCTCTTGAAGTATTGATTTCGATTTTGAACCGCTATTTAGTATTCTGTTAGTGTTGAAAATATCCATCCATCCATTTTCTATAAATATGTTGGGATTAAACATGCAGGCATGTTCAGTCTGTTAAAGAGAGGATGTTGCTGTTGACAATTACAAAAAAAATAACAAAAAAAAAGATAAACTTCCGTGTAACATCTTTTTGCAGAAATATCTCATTTTACTACCTGCGGCTTATAGTCCATTGCGGCTTATCTGTGACAATCCTTTTTTTGCTCATATTTTGCTGCTGCAGCTTATTAACCAGTGCGACTTATAGTCTTTATAACATATTTGCAGCCAGACAGTTTTCACAGCGGAGTTTTGACGATAGCAAATCTATCTCTGATGTAAACATAAACAAATGTGTTGTGCAATCTACAATCCGACTGACGTTAAAAACAAAACCATCCAACAACGAAAAAAAAGAAAGAAAGCATCTATTACAAAGAAATATATCGCTACACCTTTACAGAAGGTGCAGTCGGTGCATTTTTTAAAGTTAAATTTAAGATCCATTGAAACAACAATATCTCTATCTCTTCTATTTTCACATCTTCCTTCTGCTCCTGAACTTGCCCTCCCACCCACAGTAAAAACCAATCAGGTTATGCCAAACACAGTGACACTCAATCAGTGTCCATTTCAGGATGTGATTGACCTTTGTTTTCCAACCCCAAACAACTCAAGCACAAGAAGCCCAATGCGTGAAAACGGAGCTAGTTAACATACAGAAAGCCTAGCGTTAAGAAGTAAATATTAACTTAATGTGACTTAAAAAAAGGCTTAATTGAATTGTTATTAATACAACTCCTTTTTTAAAAATATTTTAAAATTAGTCTCAATGCACAAAAGCGATTGAGCACAGCAGTTTCCTTCCTGCCACATCGGTGGTATTTTGGCTGAAAAAATGTTTGAGAACCAATTGTCAAAGACAAATGTAAGCCTAGTTGACAAAAGACAGACAAGCACACAAACTAACAAGAGTTACAAGTGAATGAAAAGCTGATAGTTCAAAATAACGTCTGCCTTATTCTCATTACTTTGCTCATGAGCTGCCATATGCACCTGCTCCTCCAACAACAGGCATCTTACCTTGTCTCATAGAAAACTAAGAGAGCTAGAGAAACAAGGTCATATCCTTTCATATCCTTGCACTTATACAAAGCTTGTATTGTGGTTATAATTAACATTGAATCCATTGCAGTGTATAGAAGTAAAGGCATATCTTTTCTCCAAGACAAAATGAAGTCTATCCTTAACAAAATGCAAGAAAGTTTTACAGTGCAGATTTGTTAATTTGGTATCTAACTTTTTTACACAAGGTGACATCTGTACTGCTTTGTAGGAATAAGACATGTCATGAAATCATGTCATTTGTCTAGAATGAAAACCCATCAATCTCCTTGGCCTTCTCTGTTTCTCACAGGTGCTAAGTAACAGTAACACCTTGCAGCTCAAGTCTGTTACACAGGCGGAAGCTGGGACCTATACCTGCAAGGCCATCGTTCCCCGCATCGGAGTTGCCGAAAGAGATGCCACCTTGACTGTAAATGGTGCGCTACCTCCTCCGATGGATTACTCTGACAATATGGTGTCTGGTGTGTCAGAATGTTTTCTCATTCCTCTGCCTGTGTTCTTCACACTAGGCCCTCCTATCATCACAGCTGAGGCCACACAGCATGCAGTGAAGCACTCCAAGGGCAAGCTAGAATGCAGGGTGGGAAGCACCCCTCCGCCTTATAAGATTGTAAGTGAATCTCTTTGTCATTCAGTTGTGTTTGCGACATACATATTTCACTTGCTTGCATGTTACCCCTGACCTCACCTTGACACCTTTGCACCAAGACATATTCAACTCACTAATAAAGGCATACGCATATATTCAGCAGCGTAATTGCACTGGCATTAAAGGAAGCGATCGGCGTAGGGGGAGCTGTGGGAGACGGGCTCCCTACACGTTTCAGACAAACTGCATTCAATTAGCGGCTCGAGAGGCATCACTCAGGTGACCTTGTTGAACCAATGAATGTATGCTGGGCTGAGAGAGGATAATTAGGGTGCGAGAGGAGCGGACAGAGGGAGAGACAGGTGCTCTGCTGGCCCTGCGCTACTGACGGCAAAGAGGAGGCCCACTTCATAGTGTGGCTACCTCAGCCTCCTCATACCTCACCTTCAGGGCGCTACGTGGGAGGGTGCTTAAACATAAGCTCGCCAGCTAGGTCAGCCTCGTAGCGCTTTTGAGGTCAGCAGAAAGAAAGTGCTACAGAGGAAGATACTGGTACCAGAATGAATGGATCTAAGGGTGTACGTGTATTCCCTTTACTCACAAGTGAAGAAGCATGTAGAAAAATCACTCTCATCAATTATGTACGATTATGCTCCTTCCCACAGGTATGGTCCTTTGGAGACATCAGCCTTTCGTCCGGCTCCTCTGGTCGCTATTCAGTGCAGACGGTAACCAACGACCAAGGAGTTGTCTCATCTCTGGTGCTCTCCGAAACTCTGGCGCCTGATTTTGAGCTGCGCTACAATTGTACTGCTTGGAACAACTTTGGCACCGGTACCGCCTTGGTCACACTCAAGGAACAAGGTAAATACACAACAAGAATAGCTAATATTGTAAACCTGATAACGTAATACTAATGATAATAAACGTTGTGAACGTGAAGAAACGTTGTGCCCAAAGTCACCTGAGATAGGCTCCGGCATCCCCACCACCCCTGTGAAGATAAGCAGATTGAATAATGGATTATTATAACTTCGTTCTGAGCAATCAACATCAAATCCATAATTTTTAATATACCTGTATACGACATGCCTCTGATTTTTTTCCAATTTTTTTCAGAATTCATGAATAAATTATTAAGATATTCTCTTTTTAACACCTGATTATACATGGTTGTTTTTTAGACACCTTATTATACATGCTTGTTTTCTTTCCAAAAAATCACCTTCGTACACATCTTTGAAAAAATGCCTCATTATACTTTTTTTTCTATGGGGTTACCTTTTGTTGGGGAATGCTTTGCTATACACAGTCATTTAAAAATGGGAGGGCTTACCACACATGCCACCCCAGAAAATGTGTCACTATACTTGCTATACATGTTTTTTTTTTTTAACGCTTTGCTATCAGATGGGCATTTATTCATTTGTTTTGTTTTCCCGTCATTAACTGTTCTGCTGATACAAGCTGGTACGTCCGTCATCACTTTCGGCACTTCCATCATCACTTTTCTGGTTCGGTACCAAGATGGAATGGTTCCTTTCCTTGTCCCACGTAAGCACTGGCTCTGACAAAATCTGAGTAAAAATCAGCAATGTAGTTTTTGCCTAATCCTGCTAACTAACTCACCAAACAAAGGCAATCAAAACATAAAAGTCTCCCGCCGAAGCCCTTTGAAGACAACATAATGAAACTCTCAATCCTTCTGCAAAGAAGGACCAGATTAGGTAAAAGCAGAGCCCATGCCTCTCCTTATCTTAATTATACGCTCCTAATCGATATGATTTAATCAGCAGATGGTTAGCTTTAATGAATATGTTTGCCCTTATAACATAGATATTGATTGGGGACAAAAGTCAATTAGATGGAGTCATGTGTTTTAGTTTGGTCTGATATTCTCTATCATTGTGTCAGTCAAGCCCGGCATCTCTGGCTGCATTCCACTAAAGTGATCTTAAAATTACACTGGAACGCTGTAGCCAGTGGAAGACTTTTGTTGGAGCAGACACCAAAAATAAGGTCTTCTCTCGTAATTTACATCACTGTGGCAGAGTGAAGTCTCCAGAGAAATGGGCTCCGGTATCTCTTCTAGAATCTCTAATTAGATTACTGTCTATTGCTTCATTGCATGTCAAGCCTTGTTACCCTTACTTCAGAGAGATTAGAGACAATAGCCAGGGTGGTGTGATTCCAGATTGCCCGCACAAGCAAACGTTCGTGGTCACGGTTAACTGAGCTTGCATCCTTCAAGCGCTGGTATCTCAGGGATTAGCAAATTAAATGGGAGTGTCTGGTTCTTTGTATCAAATGTTTCTGACACTTTTCCTAAGATCATGCTTAACTCTGCCCCCGTTACTCTTGTTACAGAAGCCCCACCTATGCTGTTAATTGTTGGTGGGTCAGTGGGTGGAGGCAGCGTCCTGATCATTTGCGTTATCACACTGGTCTCCATCTGCTGCAGGCACACTGGCAAAGGTGAGCTCAACGGTCAGTATAGGGCAGATGGGTCACTTGCCCATTTTTATAAATCAAACAATTGCAGTGCTGTTTCATGTTGAATAGATTCTATAGCCTATCCCTTTCATTACCTCCAGGCAAAAGATGTACCCGCCTCTCCAAGAGTGACATCAGAGTTCAAATTGTTCATAGTGATCACAATGCCACACGCGGCAACGATGACGAGGAGGATGTCAAAGAGCCAATGGTAAAACCCCAGGAATCCATTCTCGATATAGTCTTGTCATTCATAGCGAACATTAAATCATGTAACAGAGTCGCCTTGTTCTCTTCCAAGCAAGGTCTCGTCTTCTGTATTAATTCATCAAAATAAGCGTGGTCTTTCCTCAGGCGCCAAATAGTAGCGAGTCTCCTGGGACGTCTCGCACAGAACACAGTGATCTGTTGGAAGAGGAGGAGGATGAGCGATCGGACATCAAGGTAAACACTCACTGGAAAAAGACTGCCAAATAGCGCAAATCCATACTTTTATTTTCAGTGTCTGAGGTATGTCAAGTACTCAAGACATGTATCTCTATCCACTCAAGGATCCCACCAACGGCTACTACAACGTGCGTGGTCACGAAGATCGACACATACGCGGTGGGGGCTTCTCTGAGTACGTTCCCAACCCTCGGCCTGTCTACACACCATCCCAGCTGCCTTCTCCGAGCCCGATGTACGGCCAACACGGCACCCAGCCACGGGTTTACGACTTCGCCCACCGATACACGACCAACACACTGAGCCAGTCCGCGTATGAACAGCAACAAGCCGCCCAGCAGCAGCCCGCTCAACCGGCCACCATTTATCCCACCGACCCCGTCTACAGCGGCTCCGCATATCTGCCGGCAACCTATGGCCGCGCCTTCACCAGTTACGTCAAGCCAGCTTCTTATGAGAAAGTAGACGCGTACGACCAGTCGGATGAGGCCAGCAAGGTGTCCAGTTCGTCCCGCTTCTCTTACGCCTCGTCACAAGTGTCCTCCCAACAGTCGGACTACGGCCGGCCCTCACAGCGTATGCAGACGCATGTGTGATCAGACAAGGGCTGTTGGAAATCAAAAGAACAGAAGCAATGTGTAGTGAAATATGTCGCCGCCACATACCCGTGTGGGAGAACTAACATGAACAAAGACTTTGTCAACTTTGGACAAATACTAAGAGGAAGTCACTCTAAGCTGTCAGCGTGACAAACGGAGGATCGTCATTGATGCTAAACAAAGCTGGAGATTTCAGCAGATTGTGAAGTTTAATACCTCACCAGTTTATCTCTGCATGATTGACCACACATGACACAAACATGAGGAGATACTCTATCGGTGGACTCGAAAATCAGATCTTCTTGACAAAAGTGATTTAGCTGCAATGTCAACGCTCGAGGTGAAACATCAGCAAGATGGCGTTCCTACAGCTTAAAATGGACACCAACAAACTACCACCAATGTCTTTTGCTGTTTTTTGGTTGGCATGCGAAAGGAATACAGTACCAAGCACACGTGTGTGTCCATTTCCAACAAAAGACTGAGCTAGCCACAGAAACAAACTAACCTGCGGATGATTTTGGCCTGTTCTGGACCCTATAAAACAACCGGACCACAAAATGTGAAAAGGAGTTGTATTTTAGCCTTGATTTCCATGAACAACTGTAAGGCGATTGTGTGTTTTAAGGAGGCGGCAAGTGGAAAGGCCATAAATGCCCAAAGATGGTGACCGTTTTACAGGGTTGGGGTCCCAGTACTGCATTCCTTACCCGGTACTGTTTTCTACAGTATTTTGTGATTGTGAAGCAGGGAAAAAGGGTATTACCGGAACAATCAAACACGATCATTTGTAAGTAACATGGTGGCAATCTTGAACTCGAACAAAACCTGAGTGCCACATCAGGAGGGGCAATATGCCAGGCAGTCAGATGGACGCTTTACATCCTAATCAAATGGTCTTAAAATGTTTACAAGAAACAGTACTACCCTGGAAATACAGCATCTGTACAAAAGGCCTAAGCCCATGTTTTCTCTCTGTTGCATGCAAATGATGTGTCTAGTGAAAACCTTCCGCATTTAGAGTCATGTCCATTTCATGTTTGAGACGTTTGTTTCTGCACCTGGCTCAGTTGCATTTTACCTTGTGGATGTTTCAGTGTATGATGCCTGTACTGCCATTTGACGCTTGTTACCAGGCAGCCTGACGAGAACAAGTAAAACTTGATAGTGGAGGCAAAATCATTGCTTGTCTTTATTTTTATATTTTATATAAGCCTTAATGTACAGCGTGTAAGCTGCTCTGTAAAATATCTTTATATAATAATGTATCTATCTTGTTTGATTTATTTGAAGCCACTGTTTTCTTCCTTACTTTACCAATCATTTAATGCTTTTTTTGTTGGTTATTTTATCGCAACTAATTGTCATTTGCTTGTTCATTCTTTTAATAATGTATTGAGAGTTTTATTTGCTGAAAAAATAAGCTACCATTGCTCGTATCTTTGTACACATATTTATATTTAAATAAAACCATTTCCGATAAAGTCAGCATTTAGTGTGGAATTTTGTGTGTAACATTGTGGAATGTTACACACACACACACACACACGCACACGCACGCACACACATTAATGATGTTTTTTTTTTTTTATTTCTATTTGTTTTTCAAACACCTTATTACACATATGCACCCCCCCAGAAAAAAAAAAACATCTCATATCCATTTATTTTTCATTTTTATTGCTTTATTTACTTTTAAAAATAGCCTCACAATACTTGCCCATTTTTTTATTTTTGAGAAAATATACATGGTAATTACCCCCAAAGACACCTTCCGATACAGTTATTTTTGTTTAAAAAAAAAAAAAAAAAAATGTACAATGCTCTTCCCGGCATACTATATACATTACCCTTTTTTTTTTTTAATTAAATGCCTTGTTCTGCATTATAGTTTCTTTTTGTTTCTTTTTTTCTTTTTTTTGGGAGGGGGGGCACCTTACCAAACATACGTTGTAGGTTAAAAAAAAAAAAAAAAACCCAAAAAAATCACAGATTGGAACAAGGTTGGCTTTTTTTTTCTTTTGCAACAGCGTAATATACTTTTGGAGGGAGGGCTGAATTTTGGAAGACCAAAAAAAAAAAAAAAAAACAAGCAAACAATATCCCCATTTGCCCCCATTTTGGTGTGGAATGGGGGGCCAGCTTCAAGCAGGTGTGACAAACAAAGCCTCTCACATAGCAACAATGATGAATACGTAAATTAGCGGCGCTGTTGATTTTCCTATTCCCATAGCAGTGCTCGGCTTTTAATGAAGACAGATGCGATCGTACAACCCCCACTGCACGTGTACGTTCCTCCCGGAACACAGCATGCCCATCTCGCGGGCTAATAGGACAGAGCTGAGACAAAAGCAGGTATTATTGACAATGTGAGTTTGTCTTGTCACCTGTGTTCCCCTGGTAGGCACGCAGCTCGCCATGGGGACGTGAAGAACATGCTCATTAGAACTCAACAACGTCTCACAAGGTATGCATTTGTTATCCACAACATAACAAATGCAGCAGCCATGACCCAGTCAAATGCAAATCAGAGGAAATTTAATGAGGAATTGGGGAACACAATCAAAATTGTTTATTGGAGTTACTTTTTCCTACGTGTGCACGCACATACAAACATACACATGCACGCACACTCACACAAAACAAGAAATACTAAACTGGGACCTTTATATCACTGCTGCATAGTGTATATGAAAATATTTGTCAATAGTAAATATTGTGAATTCTTTGTTTGGAAACAAATTCCATTCCCTTCCACAACAGCAGTATTTATTTCCCAGATTGTTTGTGCCCTTCGATAAATATCGAAAACTTTGGATCCCTACATTAAAACTTGCAACAAATGAGAAGTCTGGAAGGTAAATTGTAAAAGAAAACATTTGCCTAATTTTACAGACTGAAAAGATGGTTTAGTTTCTCAAGCAAACAAGATGAGAGCTGAGAAGGTGACTTAAGCATAACTGTGGAACTACACCAAATACCTCAACCACTATGGAACTGATTCGCATTCAACAACAATCTTATGATAGGTTTTACTAAGTGGACTGAATACCACAGTTGGTGATTTTCCAGCGCTCTAATGGGGTTTTCGATGTTTTTTTTTTTTTCTCATTGCCACAAAAGCAAAAAAATGGTTCAGAAATGTATCAACAGTGAAGTGAAGGCTATAAAGAGGCATTGTAGGTTCATATTTGGTGGCTAAATCCCAAAAATAAGTAACGGATGAGAGATCGTTGCTGTTCAAAAGCACTTCAATTGTTTCTTCAATCATTGAAATTTGAAAAACAATGGCAAAATGTGGATAATACTTGACTTTAGATTTCAGTGAGGATATTTTTATCTGTAAACAATAAAACAGAAGATGATTACAATACCAAATGTGAGTCAATGTGGCCAATGCGTGCGTCATACTTGGAGTGGGAGGATGAATAAAATGGAAATAAAGTGCTTGGAGTCATTCATGTGAGGGTCTGGGTCTATGCAATGTCACCTAAATCCAACGCTAGAAAAAAAAAAAAAAAAAAATTCTCCATGTCCGTTAGCCCGAGCTTCTCCGTCACATGATCAAACCCCCGTCTCCTTTTTGATCCAGTCTCTCAGCTTGGTGACACGAGTGTAGACACCAGGCTTGTTGCGGCGAGCGCAGCCCTCTCCCCAGCTCACAATCCCAGCCTGGAACCACTTCCCACTCTCCTCAAAACACACCAGGGGGCCTCCGGAGTCTCCCTGGTGAACGGGGTCATAAAAGAAGGGCGGATGAGGGCACTCACAGGGCTGTGAAGAACATCCATCTATTAACTTCCTCTCACCTGACATGCATCAATTCCTCCCGCTAAGAATCCGCTGCAGAGCATCCGAGAGGTCACCTGGCCCTCCGTGACCACATTGCACACGGAGTCGTTGATGATTTTCACCGAAGCCTTCTGTAGAAGCTGTGCCTTTTGACCTGAGAAAATAGGACAAGGGGGTCAGCGCTCCACAATGTTCGCCCCTCAAATCAAAGGTGTTAATGGGCTGGATTAGTGTTAGCTAATGAAGGTTTAAGAGGCTTCCCAGAGGATCGGCATCCGTCTTGATGTATGGATATGGGGAAAGGCTTAATGGAAGAGAGCAGATTAGAAAATGAAGAGAAGGGAAGGGAGGCAGTAGAGAAGCATGCCGTGATGTGAGAGCGAAAGAAGCAGGAAGGACATTAAAGGAAAGAAGGAGGACGGGATGAAATGCAAGAGATAAAAAGACGAAGCAGGAAATGATGGAAGATGAAGGGCTGAGATGAATAGCTCATTGTAAGAGGCATCGGGGAGGAGTGCAATGTCTTAATTTTGATGAGTGTTGGATATGCAAAGTGGGGAAACAGACACACACACTCACACACACACAGAGTACTACAGAGTGGGTCACCCATAATTAGGGAATAAAAGCTGCAATATACAGAATGGGTATACGGGTTATCTCGCCACTTTGCACTTCACTTTTTGTGGCTTTAGTGCTTAGCGTTTTGTTTTTTGTGTTTGTTTTTCCAAAAGACCGTCACTTTACAGCAACGTCCACCGGATGCATTGCAATGACACTCCCACTCTCAGTCCTAAAGTGGAGTCTGAAGCAGTCGAACAGCCTGTTAATACTTGGTTTTATTTGGCCGCAAATAAAGGCAGTTTTTCTTAAAAACTGAACCGCTGCTCGTCATTCTACATCGACGGATTCATGACATGACATAAGTGTGGTGCGCTTATGGGGGTGAGTGAGAGGGCTGTGCGGAGACATACATGTGGGGGAGGGGAAGCATGAGCGGATGCATGAGGGAAAGAATGATAACGCTGGCTGAGTTTAGCCCTTTAGGAAGAATTGCATTGTGGGGAATAGATGGGGCAACAAGAGGGGGGAGGGTAGTGCTCGGGCTGCGAAGAGAGTTAGCGGCTGCTCAACTTGCTCTTGCACACTGTGTGTGGTCTGTTGTAGAAGAAAATAAAGTTCGTGCTCAAAAAGAGATGCGCGCAACCTCAGCACTACTGTTAGACCACTGAGCATGGGAAAGAAAGGATGGCAAGGTTTTATTAAACACATTCATACAAACATATGTATGTGTACACAATTTCCAATGAGGAGGATTGTGGGGAGCTCATTAACCTTCTTCATTGACTGTGAAAATCGAGGGAACACTGTTGTAATTACCGGGGATGGGATCAGATCTCGTATGACGAGCTCTTGCGAGATTAGAATGCCACGACATGTTCCTGTGGCCGAACAGCACGAGGGCGACCGTAATTCCCAAAATGTAGGATGTATTTTTTTCCCCAAAAAATTACGGTCAAAAGTATGGGTGCGACGACATTCAAGGGAGATTGCTTTAGTCAGCCAGATAAGCCAAGGTATTAAGTACAGTTTACCATTCCCATAGTTGGCATATTCTTTTATGGTAATTACGGTAATGGGACAAGCTAGAGGGCGGAAGTCAGAGGTTAGCAGCCAATGCCTGAGTTGCAGCCAACAGAAACTCGTGTTAGCTGAAGTTGTCACCACATTACTTTCAATAAAAGAAACAATCAGACTGAACCAACGTCCATGTCCATCCTTGTTCACATAGACAGACATTACGGTAGCTTTCAAGAAGGAAATGATTCTTGTAGCTGAGCAGGTTGGAAATCCTGAGGCTGCCATAATGTTTGATGTGAATGACTGTATCCAGAAAGTGGTGCAAGAGAGAAGGTTGGTAAATAATGATTTATGATCATTAATATATTACATATGGATATAAATAAAAAGAAAATATGAAGAAATTATAAAGATGAGATTTAGTTTGTGTTAAGAATTCTTCAAGCGCTTCCATTTGTAATGTTTACATGTATCTTATTGTGTGTGTGCCATTAATCAATAGCTGCTGCCCTACAAGAGAAATACAGGATGCTACAACTGCTAAAAAAAAAACTGTTGCACTATTTTGGTTTTCAGAAAAACAAGATAAAATGTTGGCACATAAAACAAAAACGATTTGGAAACACTGCCAAAAAAAAGTAAAAATGACATCATACACTGCAGCTAACAGGAGCTGTAAGTATTTTGTTCAACTATTCAGTATTACGAAAGATCTCAGTTCAACACGAGCTTGATTCTCCTCATTTACATTTGCACGCTAGGTTGGTAATTTTGTCGCAATCTACTGAGTAGAGAGAGAACATTTTGAAAACTAGGGTTAGGGTTAGGGTTATTACAAATTTTGCAAAAATCTTATCTCGTCTCGCAAACTCAATTTCGTGAGATATCTCATATTGTGGGATTTGCGGCTTGTCCCAACCCTACTAAATCAGCCATTTTAAAAATAGAGCAGGATTGAAGATGGGAGCATAATATGTAATGTATGCTGACTACCTCCTTCTCGAAGCGCGCCCCAACCCGTGACCGTGCAGGACATGCCTGCAGGGAAGACGTGGGAGGGAGCGGGTAGGCAGATGGGTTGGATGGTATTAGTAAATTCCAGAGGCTCGCTGAGCTCCAGCAGAGCAATGTCGTAGTCAAAGGTCATGGGGTTATAATCCGGGTGGCTGTGGATCATCTTCACGGAACGGCGCTGGACGTCGTCGTGCTTATACTGGTCCTGCATGCCGCTGTACGTTTGCCAGTTGGACGCAATTCTATTTCTGTTTGGGCAAAACGGAAGCAAAGGTTATGTAACTGCAACAAAGCTGTGAACAAGATTTCATACTTTGTGAAATGAGGAAATTCAAGTAAACACCATTCGTCTTCACAGGGTCCAATTTACATTCATTGTTTAGTTGCACTGTCACTACTCCTTATGATGATATATTGGCAAGGAAAGGGTATAAGTGATCCCCATTTGTAGTCTTGTAAATACTTTGATTAAATAATGTTGTTCTATTCAACAAATATCAATATTTAGAGGGAAAGTGCAGAAACAATCAACATCCTGCTCAATTATACTGGAGTGCCTCATGTCGTCCAGCAGGGATAGTGCTCCACCTACAGGCCGCTATGATGACTGCAGCTCTGTCCTTACCCAAAATGAGATGTAAATGTAAGCCCCCCAAGGTTTTTCTGAATTAACTGTATCATCAGGGGCTCTTTTTCAGACTTTGAAATTTGTATAATTTGTCCTCTGTTGTGCATAGTTCATTTTTTTCCAAGAAGAGTGCATAATGAGATCTGATAAAATGTCAAATACACAATGAATAATAAAACATGATAACAGTATGCACAAGCAATCCCCTCTGTGTTTATACATTAAATGTATATATAGTCTCTCTCAGCTGTGACTCACGCTGGGTCATGAGTAACAAAGCAGTGGGCCGCTGAGAGGAGCCACTTTTCGGAGATGATGGAGGCCCCGCAAACATGCCCCCTGGTCAGGAAGTGCAGGCTGACCTGCCAGGGCCACTCTCCCAGCTCGGCGTTTTGGCCTCCTACGATTCGGTTCAGTTTATACGGCCGGGTGCCACAACCTGGAAACGTGAGGACAGAGCCACTGATGAATATGAGATGCCTTCTAGGTATTCTGACTATTAGGAACACTAATAAAAGGCAGAATGTAACATTATGTGATCAAAAATGAGCAACATACACCAGCTATATCCTGAGGCTAAATTTGAATAAAGAAATTATACAGATAAAAGCTGCTTACAAAGAATTAAAAAAATAAAGCAGTCAATGCCTCAGGCTTTTTTTTTTTCTAACAAATGCACAGCTCAACACTGCTTTTTTCATAATCTCTTTTAAATGACAATGGGGAGATTAAAGCCACTTTCAGCTGAATACTGAATGTGGCAACTGGAACTAAAGATCAAGACGACTACTTACTACAGCTGGCCTCATCCGAGTTATCGTCGCAGTCGTGGACTCGATCGCATTCGGCGTTGACTTTGTTGACGCAGTCGCCGTTCTTACACTTGAAGCTGAAGTCGGAGCAGATACCCGGGGCTGCGGCGGTCAGGTGGGGACAAGCAATAGCCCAGATCAAAACACATTCACTATTCAAATCGACCGCTAACTCCAACCAAAACAACACCGTGCAATCAGGGAGACTTCAAAGTGAGCCTTAAATGCACAAGGCATTGTGATTGAGGAGGTTTTATTGATTGGGTGTATTGAGTGGGCTCCAGGTTTAATATACTGCTTTAGTCACAGCAGTGAAACTAAGGAAAACCCAAGCGGCCTTTGCGTAAAACAAGAAGACTAGAAAACTATGGGGAGAAGTTTGTCTCAAAATTATTCCTAAATATATAGCTAAGATTTTCACATGTGCTCCATATCCACAAATACATTTCAAATACAACAAACGGGGTTGAAAATGAGGTTTTTGCGTGCTTTTAATCTGTGTGCATTTATTTTATTTACTATTATTTATCCATCCATTTTCTACAGCCGCTTTTGCAATTCTGCTTGTGAAATACTGAATGTGCAATTTTTGAGACAAATGTTATGCAGTTTTATGGTATTCACAAACAGCTGTTTGAAACGTATGTTGAACAACCATCTCTTGTTCATCTACGTGGAGGCAGTATTGCTTGTTTTCTGTTCGAAAACTGAAAATTGGAAAATGAGCCACTATCAGATTCTGCATTACGTGTTTCTTTGAACGCAATTCGGAAAAACAAAGTACGATCGACGATCCCTGGGGACATTCGAGCCCGGCAAGTGACTCGATTTTAAACAGATCGATCAATTGATGCGTATGGCGCAAGCGTCGGACCTTTGCGTGTCAGCAGCCCATCACTACAGATGATTACAATGACGTACTTGAAAAAAAAAAGCCAAATTTGGCTCTCTGGTGATGGCGGAACGGTGAGCAAAAAATACACTGCCGAATTGTAATTTTTTTCTGGCTTGAAAAATCGACAGACTGACGAAGACAGAAAGTGGGGCGGGGCTCTGACTAATGTGGACTAGCAAAATACTGTAAATTGCCCATCTGTGCTAAAGAGGAGTTAATGCTTGTTGACCGGAAATAGTTATTGCTAGCGTGCTAATGCTGATTGTGATTGCTAACAAAGTAGCACATTTTGTTGATGTCTAACAATTTACAGAAGAATAGAAGAAGATTACAAACAATAAGTACAGTAATTAGATCAACTCAACTTCAACTCACGTTCAATGTAAAAAAAAACAAACTAGTGCCAGCCGTAATCATTAATACATTTGTGAATTCAACAAATGTGAAAATCCCGGATGTGTTTGTGTGAATAATTTTGAGACAAATCCCCATGGAAACCATAGAGATAAAAACCAAACAAACAAAAAAAAAAACCTGCATTCAATGGAGACTAAAAGGCAGCAGCTTTGTAAAGCCTAAACCACCACTCCACTGTAGGATGAAGCACTTAATGGCTCGTGTAACATGCTTATAAATGGATTTTTGAATGCATGACTGAGCTTCAAGAGAATAAGCGGCAGCACTTACAGGTTTTACATGAGGCCTCGTCACTGCCATCGACGCAGTCCGTCTTGGTATTGCACACCACGTCCTGAGGTAGACACATGCCATCCCCGCAGCGCCACTCGTTCTTTTCGCAGCCTGCGTGCAAATAGTGAGGACATTAGAAATACCACGAAGGAGAGGAAAAAATAAGTATTTGGTTGACTTACTGCAACTTTTCTCGTCACTGCCATCCCCACAGTCATTAACGCGATCGCAAACCCACAGTTTAGGTTTGCACAAACCGTTGCCGCAGTGGAATTGGTCCTTGTCACAATCTGAGGGAACACAATCACATGTTAGGCAATTACAAATGAAGTAAACAATTCGGGCAGAAATGGCTCAAAAATATACGTTCTGCCATGGATTTAGGCTTTTAATATCAGAGACACTATTCATTCATCCATCCATCCATCCATTTACTCCAAACGCTTATCCTCAGTAGAGTCGCAGGCTGAACTGGTTGCCAGCTAATTGGGCACACAGTGACAAACAACCATTCACAATCACACTTACGGACAGTTTAGAGAAGTCAAACTCATTTTTATCGTGGGCCACATCGTAGTTCTGTCAGAGGGCCGTATAACTGTGAAATCAAATAAATTTGAAAAGTGTTTGCAACACACTTGCCTCGTTTTGAAATCAGAGAATGGCAAAAATGATTCAAAAGACGTATTGAGAATTTAAAAAAAACATACTTGAAGACAACTTGCAAGTTTGGTATTTTAGCCAGAAACTCAAATCAGTCAAATCAGCATTTCGCAGGCCACATAAAATGATGTGGCGGGCCGGATCTGGCCTTGAGTTTGACACCTGTGGTTTAGATTGTCCAATATAACTATCATGCATGTTTTTGGTATCAGCAACACTATTAGTGGAATATTAGCTTATGTTGGTGATTGGCACAAATTTGGGAAACCGGGAAAAAGCTGGGAAAAAGATCTGTGCACGCTTTGAGAAACGTATCCCAAAGACATCAACAGACTTAACAAACTGCTGTTTGATGTCTGTTAAAACTTTGCAACATTAGTCTCTCCGTTTTATTTTCTCCTAAACTGCATGGACCAATTTATTGGGACAAGCTTCAATTTTTCCATTTTAAAAGGCATGTTGGGCAATTCTCTGGATCTCCTGGGATTTTAGATTTGGCTTAGGAACTATCCTTTTCTATCCTATCATAGCCAGATGGCCCAGAAGCAGTTGGAGGAAAGGTCATAGAAATTTGAATTCATTTGAAAGAGTGCTGTCTTTTCCCATGTTTGAGAGTAGAAATGTTTGATATCACTTTTTTATTAGACCGATACCATACTGAGTAGTCCCGCTGAGTACTTTAAGTAAGCCTTTTTCTTTCTGAAGTAGATGTTAATTCGCCGATGTGTTCAACTGCTGCAATATAGCACCAACTGTTTCAGAGCAGGACTTGCTCAATGTTAAAGGCCTTAAAAGTGTACCTGTTAAGCCATTTTCAGTCGTGAAAATGTAATATTTTGTATATATGAATTTATTTATACACATTTTTTATTAAATATTATATATTTATATATTTGTTTTTTTCTTGTTCATTTCATACCTTTAAAAACACATTCCGCAATTTGTTGTTGCACGGATATGACATTGCATGTGCTCAAGGCTCAGGTAACAACCACTCACAGGTTAGCTTGTGAGAGTCATATGCGGAAAACAGGTGATCCATGACTAGTCTTTCCCCGAGCAGCTTAGAGTAGATTTGGATGTCATTTTCAGTCAAGAGTAAGTGCACATGAAATGTTGTAATTATATATTAAAAATAGGTTAAAATGATTACACAAAACATATTTTTTACTACCGAAATGGCTAAATAAGTGAATGAAGCCTAAAGTAGTCATGGGTGGTTACCAGCAGCCTGTGCAAGTATCTGACACTTTAAAATAAGGACGGAATCAACCTGTTAGCATTACTCATATTGACACTCATCCATCCTCATTTGAAAGGATCCGGGTGACATTTTATACAATAGTTGCTTTGATGGTTATGAGATCTGACTTTCCAAATACGGACCAAGTATCCATCTGCACATGCACAGTTTGGTGAAAGCTATTGTATTACCACTTGGAGCCAGTGCACAAAGCAAAGGCACATAATATTTTTGGAAGAGCTTGGTTTGGAAGAGGCAAGAGGTGAGGCAAAATTTCCAAAATTCCCCCCAGGAAATCTTTTCAGTGGAGGCTATTACTACCTAAATGTAGGAGAATAACACCACAGGTTCTTTTATTATCGCATTTAGAAATTTCAATATGTATGCATTTGGCGTACGTACTGTACAGTAATGAAACACCATTACACAAGATAATATTTTTACACACTCTGTATATATATACTGTATATATATATATTTGTGTGTGTGTGTGTGTGTGTGTGTGTGTGTGTGTGTGTGTGTGTGTAAGAAAATCGTAGATATTTCCCCATTCCCAATTGAAGCATATATAAGCTATGAGAAAAATCACAAGGCAGGAGAGGAAACGTACTGCACTTTATCTCGTCGCTCATATCGCCGCAGTCGTTCCAGCCATCACACTTGAGTTCTCTGCCGATGCAAATGCCAGACGCGCAGGCAAACATGTTGGGGCATGCTGAGGTAGAACAAAAGGAATACTGAAAAGAACAGGAGCGACACAGTATATTTACAGCTGTCATGTTGCCATCGCCCGTCCCCATTGATCAGTGCAATTATATATCCATTTGTGAAGACGGCGTCAAGGGCGGAGGAGGGCTTTCAAGCGGAGTGCTCCAGAGTGGCACTGGTAAATAAAACCGGACCTAATAAACAACCGACAATCTGACAATTAGTACAGCTGGAGTTTCACTGACACACTGTCTAACCCTTTGTCAATTGACAGCTTGGTTTGACAGTCAGGCAGCCACCTCACAGCCACCAGTTAATGGAAGGCTTTTGTCTTGTCTGTCTGTAAAGTAGCGTGTAAATCTTCTCACTCTCAAGAGACTTTTAACTCACGGTTTCCGGGATCGTAGGCACTGTACTCAGCTCTGAAGCCTTTGTCGGTGTATGATTCGTCAGAGTGAAAGGTTACATCCAAGGTATTAGTGGTGCTAGTCAGAGCCAATGACGACAGCTCGCCACAGTACCTGATGCAAAAAAAAGCCAAGAGTAAAATATTTCAGGAAAATGTTTTGAGGAAAAAAAATCTACTCTTTTATCAGTTAAACTCAGAGGACATTTTATTGGGTACAAAAAAATATATATATATATATATATATATATATATGTTACAATGTGTTGACAGCTCAGATGTTGCCTAAAAACGTTTCAGTATTCTACATCAAAAGAAGAACTATTTCTATTATTTCCACAAGACGTTCGATGCCCCCACGATTCAAGTACTCAACTGTTATTTTTTACCCACCGTTACCGATACCGCTTGTACTTTTGATACCCCCCCCATCATCTCATTTTAATCAGTTGGTTTTATTTGGCCATGTTTTTGGACTTTTTAAAAGAATGTCAATAAGTATGGTGAGGTATAATAATGTAAAAAAAATATGAATAAATGTCTTATCACATTTCAAGAGACCCAGTAAGTAAACAAATTATTAGATGTGTTGGTTCTTAGAGAAATTATGTTTAAAAATGTAAGGGCCATTGCATTTGGAACATAAAGGTGCAATAGAAAGATGTTTCCCCCTGTGGCGGACACTAGGACCATGTCTCTCACCCAGTAGGCATGTCTCTATGATCCTTTGATGCTTTGAACCTGTTGGCTTTGTCTTTGCTGTTTTGGACTTTGTTGTATCAGTTTTGTGATGGCATGCGAAGAGTAAAGATCTCCACTAGCACAGCAACGTGTGGTTTCTTCGCCTCGCCACATTGGTGACCCCAGACGTTAGAATGGGTGACCCCGGATGGGTCATCTTGCCATATTATTATCCCAGACGTTAGAAAGTTTCGTCAGGCTGTTGGAGATGTAGTCTCGCCACATGGTGACCCCGGACGTCAGAATGTTTCAGCGAGGAATCACCGCAGACGTCCCACATCGTGACATTCCTCCACCAGCCTACTATACGTCAGGTAATGCAGCAAGCTGGTACCACGTCAGCCAGCCAACACCCCGACGAGGGTCCTCTCACCCGTCGCCCAGTCCCTTGGCGCACCAGGGATCGAGCCAGCCAGCAACAGGCTGGTACGGGCGCTGGTGAGAACGGCTGTGCAGTCCAACTTCGGAGTCCCTGGCCGTCGACCGGGATCTTCCAGCCGGGCGGCCTCATCTACTACCGATGTCCGTCCGGCCTCAGCAGTAGGCCTCCAGCCACCATCATTCAGCCGCCCCTCCGATTCACCATGCCCGCAGGTATGGTCCGAGTATACATCGGAGCGGGTCAGCTGGTGTTGGTGCCGCAGCAGGTTCATGCCCAGGAACAGACTGGGACGCAGCCGTGACCGGCCGTCCCTCGGAAGCCACTGTGCCTGCCAGCATGCGGGTCAGCACTGCCACTCCGGCTCCTGCGGAACTTCAGAACATCCCTTTGCCAACGCTACCTCATGGTTTTCACGCTGAACGTCTCACCCTTACTCCCGTCGCACCTGGGGTCCTGGTGTCACATACACCGCCCAGGACCGGACTGAGTCTCAGGGTGCCAGACTGGTGAATACCCTGTGGGGTTTTCCGTTATGCCTTTCTGGGTGTTCGGGGGGGAGCTGTGTGGCGGACACTAGGACCATGTCTCTCACCCAGTAGGCATGTCTCTATGATCCTTTGATGCTTTGAACCTGTTGGCTTTGTCTTTGCTGTTTTGGACTTTGTTGTATCAGTTTTGTGATGGCATGCGAAGAGTAAAGATCTCCACTAGCACAGCAACGTGTGGTTTCTTCGCCTCGCCACACCCCCCTTTTAAAGTCAGCCTACATTGGGGGGCAAGTGTGCACACCCAATCCAGCAGAGGCATCATTGCTTTTTTTTTCCATGGCCTTTGGTCTCCCACTTGTTTTTTTCTGCAATATCTCTACCTGTGAGACTGGAGCCAAACAGTATTGCCCAACACACCATGATTTATCTATCAAGCAAGGTTAATCCTGCCTAGCATTAGTAGAGCTCTGAGTTATGCTGAGTAGGTTATTCCATCTTTTTAGACATATCTGGCTGGTTTATGTGTGTGAGATTGTTTAGTGTAACTAATGCCACAACCATATAAAGTAGTGGGTACAAATTGTATACCTTGTGCCCATAACTTCCACATAATCTTTGTGACACACACGGATATCCACCCCAGGTTCTTTCATTCGGAACAGGGTGAACTTCACACGCACCTTTTTCCCAGGGGGGACCTAGATCACAGAAGCATTTTTGTCATTAAAAGCTTATATACATCAAGTACTGTATGCTTATAAGCACACACAAGGACATGCGGATTTGTAAGTGGATGCATTCAAGCTGCAGCTCAGCTTCATCTGCAGAAGCCTGATAAATGAAGATAGAAGAGATACTGAACAGCTTGGCTTCTGGAATGCTGCCTCAGCATTCCTCTTATGGCAGGCTGATGAAGAGGGAGGAAACGGCAGGGGGGGCGTTTCACATAAAGTGGAGGTGAGGCATTGTTGCAAACCTTAATGGTCCACTTGCAGTCCACAGCGGGAGGATAGAAACTAGGGTAGAGAGGGGAGGTGAAGACTCCTGAGCTCGCTGTAAGGACGCTGCCACAGGTTCTCACTGAAAACAATGCATCACACGTTTTATCTCACATCAGCAGGGATGTAAAACGGCTGCAGGTGGCACAATTTGTGCCATTATTTACCTTCAGATTTAGGAATGGCTTTGTACACTGCCTGAAAGCCAGGCCGCTGCACCTCGCCATCAGTAATCAGGTTGATGAGCATGATGTTGCCAGACGACACCACCTCCAGAGGGTTGGAGGGGGGTCTGTGACCACACTTTCTGAGGGACACAATCAACACAATATGAAATAATGCAAATATTTCTTTGCCTCCATTTTTTGATATACTATGAATAACACATTCATAATGTATGCACAATTGTTATAAAAAAATAAGTATACACACCCTCGTCTGTGATTTGTCAGCCATTAATGTGGACTTAAGTGTACAATTGAATTTATGTATTTATTTTTTTCCCAGAGGGGGAATCAAATTTTAAAAAATGTAAAAATGTAAAAATGCAGTTGCAAAACTGTGCATACCTCATAAATGGGGTTGTGGATTTGTTGAAACTCGTGGGGCTGGTCACAGAGCAAACACCATTTAAAGTCCACAGAGTATCCCCAAATTAATTTCAAAGTCTTGAGGCCTGACTGATTTAATTCAAATTTCTGCACATAATTCCAAAAAATTAGGCTAAAAACAAACTATTTTATTCGGTTGGAAATAAGGCCTTAGTCCAAGTGAAATAAATGACAAACAGTACTAAATACCAGTTTCTGCACAAACCATTCCTTCAGGAGTTTTTGGGGAAAAAATTAAAAAAAATAAGGTAAATTTGGGTTACTTAGAGGCACGTCAAATCCTGGCAAGTATGCGCTGACTTTCATTTAACACGTTTGAATGTGAGTGGTTAATTGTGAAGACAGCCACATGATCAGTTGTAAGGTGTACACACGTGTGCAAAAACATAATAGCGTTTTTTTTTTTTAATTCTACTCTCGAAAATAATTTTCTTTTCCATTTGACTGTACATGATGGATTTCACATTACATTTGATGAAAAAATCACGCCATGTTAAGAGAGATGTATAGCAATTTTTGCACAAAACATTTGTCACGTGCTTTTTAGTCTTTCTGTATTGAGGAAAAGGTGTGCCAGGACCATTTGAGAAGCTTGCATTAAGCTTTGAGTTATTTCACTCTAAACATCAATGTCACAAACAAGATTGAAATGATTTAATTTGAGAATAAATCAATAAATAAGCTATGCGAGATGGAGAAAGATAAATAAGGAGAGATGAGATTGCTTTGGAGGAGATTCAAAGTCAGACGGGGGGGCGTTATCGAAAGTTTGGATACGGGCGTGCGTGTGTGTATGCGTGTGTGAATGAGAGCAATCGTAGATGTGTACCTCTAGTCACATAACATCTTTACAGACTATTATGTTGCGGTTCTCATAAAACTCACTGTCACCTTGGATAAAAACGATCGCTCGATAATGTTTGGAAATGTTATGCAATACGTTCATACCGTGTATTTGTTCTGCAGTGGACTGAATGCGGGATCGCCTACATTTTCAGCTAGTGTTGCATTCAAGGGCCTCTATATTTGAGAATTGAATCCTTCCCCCGCAGACAAAGTGCAATTACACAGAGCAGTGTGGCAGGATTAAGGTTGGCACCTTTCATAGATTTGAAAGTGAAGGTCTTTTTGGGCCAACTCAATCTCACTAAGGTCGAGAAAGTTAACAATAAATGCAGCGCTAAAGGCTTCAGGGCCAAATAGAGGGGAGGAAAAAAAAATGTTGTACTCACAAATCCAGTGAAAGGAATGAAGTGGAACGTATTTTTCTCACACATCAAAACCGCTTTCATCCCTAAATCCCTATGCAACATTTCAGTCAAATACAAAGTGATTCTTCGTACTCGTCCTTTGGGAATGCTGTAGGAGTACATTTCCTCCGTCTGATCTTCAAGGATAAATAAATTAGACTAACATTGGTTGAGCCCTATTAAACAAATCCTGCTCCGAGAGCTTTAAGTCCAAACGAGAGTGTGATTTAAGTCAAAGCGATGTACCGATGCTGTTCTGGAGTAAAATGACTATTTAATTGTTATCTCTCTGCAGGGAGTCAAACACACACACAGAATGCACATAACAGACCTTAATCCGTATAAAATTTCAATTGTAATTTAAGCAGGTCCATTGGAAGTAGTGATGTAACGTTCATAAACCAACCGATTCTTTTGAACGGCTCTTCACTGTGAATGATGGGACTCGAGTTTTCGTAAAGAGCCGTTCACAAACAGGCAGAGGTGGAGCACAGCAAACAAGCTCGGGTTCGAGTAGACGTGAGTGACTCCAAACTCGATTTGATATACGTGATTGCATGTGTAGAATATTTCAGATGAAGTTGACATACAAGTGCTTGACATTGTGTGTAAATTACTTTGTGTGTTTATATTTACTTACCGTATTTTCCGCAATATTAGGCACACCGGAATATAAGGCGCGACCTCAATTAATGACACATTTTACAACTTTTTCCAGATATAAGGCGCACCGGATTATAAGGCGCACCCTCAATTACTGACTTATTTTAAAACTTTTTCAATCACAATATAGTAATACTCAAAGTATTAAGAATAATAACTCAAATAATAACTTTAAACTCTCAATAGCATAATAACTCAATGTCAATATGAGCAACCTTGTTCAACTGTAAACACACAATAGAAAACAGGTAAAGCTTACTTTATCACTTCATTCCCCATCTATGAATCCCAATCTCAATATTGATCCATATATAAGGCGCACCCGATAATAAGGCGCACCATCAGGTTTTTTTTTTTTTTATTACGCTTTTAGGTGCGCCTTATAGTCCGGAAAATATGGTACATTCTAATTCAACAAGATGTTATTGAAAGTTTTTTTTTTTTTTTTTTTTTACTTTTCCATGTGACATACCAAAGCAATGCTTGCCACAATTCCCAACATCCCGAATGTATTTACTCCTGACAATATTTTAGAAGAAGACCATTTTTTATTTATTATATTTAATAATATTGATTTATATTATGAGTAAAACATTGTTGTTTTAAAATAAAGTAAAAAAAAAATAAAAAATGTAGTCTCTGGACCGGTGCTTTTTCGTGAACGGTTTGTGACTAAACGGCTCCCTTTGAAGAGCCCCATCATTAAAAACGATGTCACTTACTCTGTGATCGCCTGAGAATCATCAGGACTCAAAGAATCATAAATGGAGACGAAGTCATCAGAGCAGTCGTCCTCCACATGGAAAAAAGGAAACGTGACGGAGATCACGTTTGTAGCCGAGGCTCGGATTTGCCACATACAGCGGGATTTAGGGGGGTAATTCCTTGGGTACCCCGGGGATGAAAACTCGGATGCAGCTTCTTCAGCCTCCAGACGAAAGAAGCATTCATCTGGGAATCACACATGCGTAATCTCTAAATGGACACATAGTACATGCAAGAGGAAAATGTTCTACTGGATTATCTTTCATATTAAATTAAAGAGAGGTATACACTCTGTATTAAAAAAAAGTTTGAGAAAAATGTTTTGGGGGGCTTGGGGGGGTAAAATAAGTCAAAAAGCTGACATGCAAAAATGATCAAATACAGCTGGACAAAAAAGATAAATTCACTCATTGAAATTATCTTGTTCTTGGCTGAGGTAATAATGCTCCATTTTTCTGAGTGTATAAGCATTACTTTTGTTGTCAAGGCAGACTTTTTGAAACAGCTCTGATTTTATTAATTAATCCTCATTTATTTTAAGTTTACCCCTCCCCCTTTTTTTTTTCAGTGCACTTCCGCATAAAGATCAGGTGCGACTTTTTTTGGAAGGAACCTGAAAAACATTCACAGAACAACGAATCGCTGTAAGATTGCATTTAGAGATTCATGGAAAGGAATTTCATTGGAATGGGGGAGAGCAAAAAAAGCAAAATTTACGCCTGCTTAAATTATGAATCAAAGTGTGGTCCATGGTGACTGACCGGCTGCAGCGTGACTAGTTGTGTGGGTCATACCGAGACACAAAAATTGATAGCCATGTGTGATTGAAATGGGAGCGATTGTACTCACTCGCTCTGGGGTTCCTGGCCATGCGGGGGTCTGTGACTGCAGGCGGACGCAAGAGAAGGGAGAGCGTTAGAACCACGAAAGAAGCCCGGAATATGTCCCAGATGCTTGGAGGCAACTAGATTGTGATGTAGAGGCCTAAAATATTTAGGTTTGCACATTTTCTGTTCCATTTCCCCCCTTTAGGGGCACCGTCGATGCTGTGTATAGCTCTTTGGGATCCATCTCAGCTCGCCTTAAAGCAGCAAGCCATACATCTTTGCTTAAAGATGGACGGCAGGGACATCAAATCACACCCATAGAAATCTTTTTGAAGAGAGCCAAACCACTCAGAGGCACAAGGTCAGCTTTTGGCCAGTGGCCAGGTAGTGGACAAATGCAATGGGAATACCAGGAAGACAGAATGAAGAATAATGTGCTTCTCCAAAGGGGCTATACAGGCCTCACCTAATAGCATTAGAGGGTCTAAGCTGTATGAATGCACAATCTCAGGTGCAGTACAAGCCCAGAGGTCTGCTAGATGCCTTATCATCTTATCAGCAGAACTTTAAGTAAGCTCTTCTAATGCAAAGCATACTGCACACAATAGCAAAGCTGATATGAGATGACAGCAAGCTTATTCAGCTTCGCATTCTCAGTCTTTTTTATCTGCTGACTGTTGAGCTCAAATGCAGCAGGCATATATGCAGGCTGACATCGCTGTCACAGAGCAGTGCATCCTGACAAACTGTCGACTGCTGAACTGACCACAGACTCAAGTTCTCATTTGTTGTTTCATTACACGCAACCCTAGTACCGGGTCAAAGGTCACCACCTCGGTAAGCAAACATCATTTCATTAGATAATTATTGCAGTGATTAATAAACTTCAGCCTGAGGACAAGTTATTTAACCTTAACTGATGCGGTGAGTATAGCTTTTCACATTGTGACGAGCCAATTTCAAGGCGTAATTAGTTGCAGGTGAAAAATGTGTTACTTCTTTAAAAGGCACGTGATATTTTAAAAATAGCAACCTGGGGTGGTTGACATTCATTTGTCGTGACCCACTGTACCAAATATGGACACTTTTGAAACTGCAGAAATGCATATAAGGTTACAAGGTTAAGGCTCTATTCTACTCTACTCTTTAAGCCATTTCCAGCAGTAAAAAGCTCACATTTTTCACATAGTGAATTTAATTTCCACTTGCAAACTTCACATGACCAAACCCTAAAAATGGTCCAACACTTTTGTTTATTACTTAAGCTCCGAGCAACTGTGATGTCATTTCCAATTGACTCTTGGCAACATATATTCTTAACCCTTTACTGAGCACAGCGACCGCTTTCGGCCGATAGTCTAAACAGGCAAAAACAACCTTTATTAGACACAAACAAGAAGCGGTGATGAAAATTTGTGGTCTCCTCTATGATTTACGTTGTCGCTCCCTAGGTGTAGACGGTCAGTGCCATCAAAGTGTGTGTCATATTTAAAAGGAAAACGTCAATTAGAAATCAAATGATGCTTACATGTGGCCGTGACTTCACTGATTTTGATCGGATTGTTGCTCCTCGTGCGTTGCTCCTCCGCTATTGCATTCTCCAAGGTCTCTGACACCAGCTCCTCAGAGATCTCAGGCACAACCTCGAGGTCCGACACTGGGACGTCAAACTGGGACCAGTAGTAAGCTATGACACCCTCACTGGGGCAAGCAGAAAGAACATGGAGTCATTAATTATCAAATTGAAAGATGTAAGAAGAATCACTGATTAGTCATGGAATTAAATCTCCAATACAGACAAAACTGATAAACAAATTAAATCAGCGTAATCCCATGCTGATGATTATCTAGCAGGGGTTCACAAAACTAGTGTTACTTTTATAGGATTAGCTGCTGTGCAGACAACACAAAGAACTTCACTTTTGTTTTTTGTTTTTATTGTGAGGTTTCACATTCCACAAGGGTTTGCAATGAAAGCCAGCTCTAAACAGAAAAAAATTAACATAAAACACAAAAGCAGCCAAGAGGCTGTCATAAAATTGGAGTGACAGAGTGGAATATGCGGGGGGAAGTGCACATCCAGAAGATGCAGCTTTGCGTGAATCATGAAACGACAACACATATGAATCAGCTCGGTGATACACCGCATCTCCATGAAGTGGGTATAACATTGTCTACTCTGCTGCCTGCAGATTCCAGTAAATAAGTACCCTAAAGAAACACATGTATTCAACTTGATAAAATATTTTTTGTAATGCAGTCATCTTAATAAGTGATAAGAAAGTGAAATATATCAAAGACTGCTTATTGTGTTTCCAAACACTTTTGCCACCATTGTTCCTGATCAGAATTTCGAGGAGTATGTATGAGATGACTGTACGCCCTGGTCACCATTCAATCACGGGGTACATTTAGAGAAAGGGAGCCGTTCATGCTAACTAGAATCAATGAGTGAGAATTGAAGTAACACACTACCGGTGACTCACAGGTGGATGGGTGAGCAAGCGGTTTGGAGTTTAGGTTTGAAAAGTATCTTTTGCGGCACAAAGTCCTGAAGCTTTTCTGACAAAACTCGTAATTGAAACATCAGTGGGCTTTTTTCAATTTTATTTTTTTTTGTAACTTAATCAGTGAGAAAATGTCCAATAAATCAGACACAAACATGTTATTAACTGAGTTGTTCTGATCCCAACAGGCCCTCAAATTGTTGTTTGATTGAGTTTCAAAAGCACGATTAACATTTTCAGCACTATGGCTTCGGTGTAAATGGCTGTTTACTTAATAATAACTACCATCACCATTCTCATCATCCTTAAAAACAAAATGTACCTGAATGCCGTAACAATAGACTTTGTGTAGTAGGTGGCAAGCAATGGATCCTTCTTCAAGCTTTCGTCCAGCTGTGAAGAGAAAATTACGTTTTAAGAATAGATCATGGAGAAAGTTACTGTGTGTGCCTCCCTGAAGAGACCAATTGCATTTCAATTACAAAATAAGTACCGGTACATTCAATTACCCTGAGTGAATACACATAAGTGTGAAAGTCACATACTGAATAAGTATCAGTCTATCAGTCTGGGCAATTGAATAAATGGAAAGACCATTCATACACAACTAAAGTGATCATGGCAAAATAATTAATATTGGTAGAGGTATATAGGTATTTACATCAACAATAAGACTGTTTTTGCTTGTTTTATTTTATAGATGTAAAACAACCTCCACTCTATGGATTTGTGGACCTTATTTTTGCTCCTCAACTCTTCTTAAAAGATGCTGCAGGTGCTAGTTGAAACCACTGTGCAGCACATATGCACTGGCAGCAGTAGACGTGAACATAATTTTCATATTTCATTTTCATCAGATTATTTTGATGGGCAGCTCCTTTCTAATCAAAACAAGCAGACTATGCCGATCTGCTCGGCATGATCGTGCTATGTTTATATTTTCCAATTTATGCTAAATTGGTCATTGAACCCCTAATTTGCAGAACAATTAATTGTATCATTGATCAGTTCTGCAAATTATATGTTGGGTGGATAATTTGAGGGGCATCATAATGCATTTTATTTGCATTATTTTGACTGTTCATTTGATAGATTTATAGGAATATCAGTTCTTTATTTGTAGTATTTACTTGGTTCTGCTTATTTACAATATAGTAATTTAATGACAATGAATTGTTGCATCCATTATTTCTATCTCTATTTTTTTTTGTTTTACCTGACTGGACATTCATTTGACGTCTAGTGAGTTCCTGAATGTCAATGATGCACATCTTGTTAATTTGGAGGATGGCAAAGATTGTTAAACCATGGAAAAAAAAAACTTTATTTCATATATATAGTACATAAATACTGCAGTTTTGTTGTTACTCTTCAAACAATATACAGGTGTATGTGGTAAATATACCTATTTAAATAGACGTTTGTTATTTTGATCAGATCGAGTAAAGTCAAACTAAAATGACAACTGAAACGGAAACACTGCAATATATCACGGTCTTACGTTGTTTTTTTTTCTTACTTTTTAGTTATGAATGCATTTTTTATTTGTTTAATTAACTGCAGTTTGTAACGAAGAAAGAAAGCCAAACAGGCGTTTGACCTTTGTACAAAAATTGAAAAATAAAATCTTGGAACTAAAGAACAAAAATGAACAAACTAAAACAACACATTTAAAAAAAAAAAGCTAACAAACCTGCTCTATAATCTAATCAAAATTAAAAATCTAATGAAAACGAAGTACTGTATAATGACAAATTTAAAACTTATATAACCCCAATGTGAAACAATGTTTGTACAATCACTGCTCACAAACTCTTAAAACCATTGGAATGGACCTTGATTACACGGACCTCAAAAGTTTGCACAATGTCAGTATTCCAAAAGTACTTCACAAAATATAGCAGGAGCGCTCAATGTGTTGACCGTGGTCAACCCGTCTCCCACTAAGGTATTATTGGTTGCCTGCATGACATCACACTACATGGGGGAGAAAAAGTAAACAGAAATATAACAACGTAAAAAAGAAAAAAGAACACTGTTGTTCGGGAGCTGCTTTGGGAGGGTTATTACCAAATTTACTATTATCACCATACCATGCTTCCGAGAGGAACTTTAAAAAAAAAAAAAAAAAAAACATAGCAAGGCTGTAGGTGTCATACAATACTTATGGTATTTATGGCACTTATGGTTATAGTGCAATGACTGGCCTTACAACGGTTGGTTGCTTTACTATAGTTAAGAAGATTGGCAGGCAGCGCATTCTCACCATATATTTCGGTTCATCCCTAGTAGTTACTGCTCGTTAAATGTGTCTATCCTGCCTGCATCGTTTTATTTTTTGTTCAGTGATAACACTGCAACAGAGGATATTACCTATATATATATATATATATATATATATATATATATATATATATATATATATATATATATATATATATATATATATATATATATATATATAAGAGAGAGAGAGAGAGAGAGAGAGAGAGAGAGAGAACTTTGAGGCGGACATAAAGGGTTATTGGGTTATCATTATTATCAAAGGCAGATCCCTGGCTGCTGGAAAACTAGATTTCAGATTGAAAAAGGTAATACTCCCTGAAATAGAGCAATCTGTGCATGTAAGTGTGTTAAAAAGCGTATGCCCTCATTCGGCATCAAACTCACAAAGGCCTCAAGTTTGACTGCCAGAGCTTCAAATTCAGGACTGCTGGTGTCCTCCAGCTTCTCTTTGTATTCGACATCGGGCATTGCCATGTGGCCGCTGAACACCAACACTGCAGGTTTTTGCTGCCGACTGATGGAGGCTTCGTCGGCATCTTTAACTTGAAGATGAGAAGGCAAAGGAGAGTTTTTGAAATACATATTTCACATTTGATGACACAAATGAACCTGAAACTCTGTTTTCAAAGTTGTGCGGATTGATTTCGAGTTGAGAGGACAGATAAACTGCTTCCTGTGTCAAGGGGCTGCTAATCAAGGCTTCAGAGAGCTTTTTGTCAGAACTTGCATGTGGAAGTGACAGGGAAACTCTTGTTTCTGACTGACTTTTTTCATCTCCGCATTATCAGAGTTGAAGCTGTCACTTGAGCTAAAGCTAATGGGAAATCAAACACATCCAAACAAATCCGTGTAGCAATCCTCCTGTCATAGAGCTTTCACAGCAAGTATAAACACCAATTCTGATGCTAGCTTTGTCTTTGCGCGACCTGACGTTAGTGGGGTAAACACTTCAAACGTCTTATTAAATCTTACAAAGAATAACTCTGATTTATTCGAAAAGGAATGTCATCATGATGTTCATAAAAGCATAGCAGGGTACTTCAAGGCTCTATACGATGGAATAGAATGAGGGAAGCGTTCTACAGCACTTACAGACAAAAAGCCAAATTAGGAATGCAGCTACAGCGGCAAGGACGAGGACTGCCACTAGAACACCGATTATGGCACCCAGCTTCCGCTTAGATGAGGCTTTCTCCTTGCTGGTCAAGAAGTCGATCCGCTCGTGACGATCACTGTGGCCCTGAGGCAAGAAAACGAAATAAGAGCATGTTTTATGAAACAAATCACTGACTTAAAACTGTTAAAATAAGAGTAAAGTACACAATAAATAATATAAAAACCTGTATTTGTAATTCATTAATCTTTATTTTGTAATAGGATTCCACTTCAGTGTTTGTGCGCACATCGACCAATTGAAAGAGAAGCCTTTTTGTTTTTTTGGAAATGCCAATTTTCAATTGGGAGCAGAGGTCACTCGCACATACAGAAGCTTTCCAAAGTGACACCATTTTCGAAGAAATTGGCCCCAAATAGCCCCAAATGGCCCACAAAAGCTTCATTTGAGCAACACTAAAAACTTGTCCAAAATTGAAGCCTGATGAAAGCACTTGAAAGCTTCTGTTTGGCGTTCAATTCGGCCATTTTTTTCTGCTTTACGCATGTGCAGAGCAAATGACTCGCAGATCAGCTTACCGTATTTTCAGCACTATAAGGCGCACCTAAACGCCTTTTTTTTTTTTTTAAAAAGCTGATGGTGCGCCTTATAATCAGGTGCGCCTTATATATGAATCAATATTGAGATTGGGATTCGTAGATGGGGAATGAACTGATAAAGTAAGCTTTACCTGTTTCTATTTTGTGTTTACAGTTGAAGAAGGTTGGTCATATTGAGATTGAGTTATTATGCTATTGAGAGTTTAGTTATTTGAGTTATTATTGTTTTTACTTTGAGTATTACTATTTTGTGATTGAAAAAGTTTTCAAATATGTCATTCATTGAGGGTGCGCCTTATAATCCGGTACGCCTTACATATGACAAAAAGTTCTAAAATATGTCATTAGTTGAGGGTGCGCCTTATAATCCGGTGCGCCTTATAGTGCGGAAAATGCGGTACTTTGCGTGATAACTTAGCGTGATATCATCTTAATTTACATATTCAACTCGAATCCAAAGAATCAGACTCATGAATTCAAAGGAGATTATTCATACAAAGACGTGAAGTTGTGTAGGGAGTTGTAGTCAAAAATCTTTTTGCACTAGCAAATTTTCATTAACTTAACACAATTTTAGAGTCGTTCTCATACGAACGGTTAAACGGGCATATGTCTTTTAGACAGGGATCTTACTCCATACAGCCCTGCCTTATCCCCAAAGTTGGCTTTTGCAAGCCTGAAGAAGAAACTAAGTGGTAGAAAATTGATTAATGGATGGAAATTAGACTCCAGCATTTCCCATACAGACTTATGAAAATTAAGCTACGTTGTTTTATTTTTATTTTATTACCAGTAGCAGTTACTTTTATGTCATGTGGCAATAAAAATGCATTAAAAACAGAGATGCGTTTACTTGCACCCATTTCAGTTGAATTTAGGGGTTTTATGGGTTTTTTTTAATTTCACTGTTCACAAAACTTGTATGACTGCACAGTTAAATAGTTTATGATGGTGACAATTTGACCATGGAATAAAATTCCAATTACATATTCTATCAATTTTTTTCCCATGGGAAAAATCAGGCACTGGACGATGTTCATCTTGTACTTGGTAAAGCAGTACTTTTAGAAGAGTCTACATTAAGAACACGAAGAACAGTTTGGGTGAGATGATTCATAAAAGTGGATGAATCTCCGTCATTTTGGCGCAGAGCCCCACTGCAGACTGCGTGGTTAAAAATGTTCAAGTGCTGCGTAAGATTGCAAGATCAGCATGCAGTAACAAGCAACACAGACTGGTCAAACCTGTTTAGGATCGAGGCAAAAGATCCAACATTCATAGTCGTGGACATGCTTTCAGACACTGAATGGCAAATTGTGTGCGTGTGTGTGCGTCGAAACTAGATGTATGCCCGATAAGGTTCTCACTCAGGCTGGCAGTGTAATCAACACACAATGAATTCAGCGCCTAAAGGAGATGAGCGAAGAAGCCCGAATGCCATTAGGGATGGAGAACCGCATTGGTATTAAATCAATTTGTCAGCCAGGCTGCCCCTTACGATGGGGGCTCAATTACATGAGTCTCGATGATAACTCACTGCAATTAAAGCCTATTCTTACTCAACGCTGGCTTCCACACACGCTGTCTAAGTGGAATCTCAAACGGCAATCATGGGCCAGAATGAGAGAAATCTTTAGAGATGGGGTCAGTGAGTGCTCCAGGGTCTTTCCCTCTATCAGCTTCCCCCTCCATCAATTAATCACGGCTTAATAAAACCATTAAGCAAACTCCATCATGGCCCATTCTTCACTCTGAGAATGAGATATTATCCCCGTTTTAACGACCAGAAGCATTCTTCTTTTGCTGAACCCTGCAAATACGGGAGAATCCATCTATTTTCTTGAAACAGTAACACACGTCGCTTTTCCCCGGCAACAATCTTGTCTAGTGTTGGAACTAAATATACACACAAAAAAAAAAGAATCATGCATCCATCCATCAAGTCAACTGACTATGAGCTAGAGGTACGAATCAGAGTCAACCCTTAAATGGTCAGCAACCAATCGCAGCGCATCTAAAGTATCATAACTATCGGTCAAAACGATTCCATTTTATACATCTTCACAAACTGATGCTCATTCCACACATTAAAGTTCTACATCAACTAAATCAATCTTAAGTGTTTAAAAAGAAAATCTTGAGTGCAAATCTATGGGACTTTTGGCTAAATAGACCCCTTCAAAAGTATGGCATTTATATAGTTTTAGTTCATTTTAAAATATAAAATGTGCTAAACACCGAGATTATAATGTCTGCAAAATTATTAGGCAAGTGAGTGATTCGACCATATCATCATTTTTATGCATATTTTCCCACATCAAGTTGCATAGATTTGAATGCTTATTGAATATACCCTTCTCAGGTGATGTATATTTGTTTAATGATGGAAGGTGGGGCCTAAGGAGTTGAATACCAATTATCATGGGATGCAAATTTACTGTATGAAGCAGCTTCTTTTACTTGGGCAAAATCGGGCAAAAAGAAAAGAGATTTAAGTCATTCAGAAAAATCAAAAATTGTAAACATTCTTAAAGAGAGATGCAGTACTCTTGAAATGACTAAGATATTTGGGCGTGATCACAGAAGCATCAAACGTTTCATTACAACGATTCAACAGGGTCGCAGGAAATGTTTTGAGGAACAAAGGTGCAAATTAACTGCCAAAGACTTGAGAAGACTTAAAAAATAAGGCTTTCAGGAACCCTACAGAACTACCATATTCCGAAACGGCAACCTACCCGGAGTGCCCAGAAGTACCAGATGTGCAGTGCTCTTAGAGATGGTCAAAGTAACCTAAGGCTGAAATCCGAGTGCTTCTTAACAACTAACACAAATTGAAATGTCAGGACTGGCCCAGAAATATTAGAAGAAAGATTTTTCAAAGGTCTTATGGACTGATGAGCTCAGAGTGACTCTTGAATGATGCCAGAATGATGTGCCTGTGGCTGGATAAGTAACAGGAAGAAAAGACATCAATCAGACGCCAGCAAGATGGAGGTGGGGTACTGGTCTGGGCTTTTACTATTAAAGATGAGCTGGTTGGACCTTTTCGGGTTGAAGATGGACTTAAAAATAATTCCCATTGTCAACAAAGAAAGAAGTTGGCAGAATCTAGAGCTAATAACTGTTAGTGAAAAGAAAGGTGGCTATATTGTCACATAAGGTTTTTTTTATGTTTATTTGTCAATTTTGAGTTTTGTGTCTATCATTCTCACTTGAACAAATGAAAATAAAAAAGAGTGATGGGGAAAATTTTGTCATTTTTAGAACAGTTGCATAGCAATTCTGTACACAAATAAGTTGCCTAATAATTGTGCAAATTGTATTTAAGAGTATATATTTAAGCAAATCTTATTGGACTGAACATATGCTGACAATTTCATTTATTTGCTTCTTTTTTGTATTTTTTTATGTTCTCACATTTTTATTATATATATATATACATATATATATATATATATACATATATATATATATATATATATATATATATACATACATATATACATACATATATATATATATATATATATATATATATATATATATATACATACATATATACATACATATATATATATATATATATATATATATATATACATATATACATACATATATATATATATATATATATATACATATATACATACATATATATATATATATATATATATATATATATATATATATATATATACATATATACATACATATATATATATATATATATATATATATATATATACATATATACATACATATATATATATATATATATATATATATATATATATATATACATACATATATATATACATATATATATATATATACATATATATATACATATATACATATATATATATATACATACATATATATATACATATATATATATATATATATATATATATACATATATATATATATATATATATATATATATATATATATATATATATATACATGTGTGTGTGTGTGTGTGTGTGTGTGTGTGCGTGCGTGTGTGTGTGTGTATATATGTTCAATAAATCAATCAATCTACATTTGAATACCTATTTTGTTTTGGTTTTGTTTCTTTAATCGAAACATGTATATAAGCGAAATTTTGAATAGACTTTACAAAGCAGACTTTACAGATATGATTGATCTTATTTAACTGTTATGCAAATTTTGGCTCTTTGTGGTAAGGGTGAATCCCAAACTCTCACAAATAGTGAGGAGTGACAATACAGTAAACAAAAATAATTTTAAATACGTTTAAATAGATATACGTACTGTATTAGCTTGTATTCGGCTTCTTCTGGTCATGCAAAACAGAGTTTTCAGTTGTTTTGTTAAAAAAAAAAAGAAAAAAATAGAGGTTGTAATGCTTTGTTGCAGAAGGAAGCCCATTAGCCAGTTTTGCATACATTTTGCAAGTTTGCATACAGATTTATTTGCACCTATTAAACTGTCTTGTCATCTCTTCATTATTATCCCTGTCCAAGCCTCTTGGAACTTTGAAATAGTTCTGAAAAAAGTCACAACAACATGTATTAACTTTTGTTAAAGCTGCAATGTGTCATTGTTTATTCCTTCTCTGAAAGTGATATCAAAAAAATGACACATGACCTAGCAATGGGTGGCACAAAAAAATACTGAAACAATAACATTATATATATATATATATATATATATATATATATATATATATATATATAATTCGACAAAAGCTGTGTAGACTGCAGTAAGGCAGTTGAATGTATTTGTAAATGTATTTAAAGTGGGCGATGGACTCATTTTGAGTGCATATAGTTTCCTGAGGCACACTAAGTGTGGGCTAAAATTGCTATGACAGACATTGAAAATAGATGAAGATCAACTTTATTTTTGTTTTTTCCGGCAATCCTAAAACACGCATATACATGATCTCTTTTCTCTCCCACCAAGATCACCAATCAGGAGGATTATGCTGTGCACCAATAACTGGTCTAAACAGTTAACTTTCATACTGTTTCAATATTCTGTCCATATTGTTCATGAGTTGTGACATTTACCCCATTTACCTGTAGAGCATTTACTTAGAAATACTACTATGTGTAAAATCAAGCTACAAACGTCACATATTAGTATGTATTAGGCGACGTTAACTTTTCTTCCAACAAAACACAAGTGTGAGGGTGTATGAGGATGTGCAATAATTTATGTTAAACACCGCTCCTTTTAATTTCATAAATCTATGTATGCACCATTGTAAATAGGGCAGAAACCTAGCGATTATTTCTATTAACTATTCTATTAATTCAACTTTCATTTATTAGCAAACTTCCCACATTAAAACGGATTATTTTGAGGTCAAAATATTGAGGTCAATTGTAATTGATTCTTTAAATAGTATTTAATATTTAAAAATAAATTGTGAGGTTATCAAAGGTTCTAAAGAATACCAGACCAACAAATTCAAATGACCTCCCTTGCTATAGGCTTGGCGAGAGGGGTGGTCTTCAAATGACAATGGGTTGTTCATCTACCCCTAGCCAGCTGTAGCACTGCACCTGGCTGACAGTCAAATGTAAGCAATAGCATCTTTTGCTAAGGCATCACTTTGGTAAAGCTGCTGTGGTTATCATTAGATTGTGTAGGTGTATGTAATGGTGAACAGTGAGAACATCTGTAAGGAGCTTAATATTTTACTTAAAAGCTCGCTACATGTTTTCTACTTTATGTTCCTGGTTTACAACAGAAACAGGGGCGTCAAATGAAAAGTTTTGGTGGCCTTGTTCACCGTTCCTCAACACCAGCTTGTTTCAGTAGAAAGAAAAATTCTAGTTACAACAAAATCAATATTTTTAAACTATGCAAGCGTTTGGAAATGAAACATGTAATAGTAGAATATGTTCCTGACATGTAAAGATCTGGTCATGTCAACAGCGATATGTAACCATTAATGAGTCTTTGGAGAGGAAAGTTTACCTTTGACCTGGTGTCATCACTGGTGGTTTAGAGCGCGTTAATACTCACCTCAACATACTAGAAAAGGCGTTCAATATCCAAGCATGATCTTGGCAGCATATATCTCAAGTTTTTGACTGGTAAATCTTAAAATGGTCGATAACTTTTCTATAAAAAAGTAAGATCAAATGTACAAGAGTTGTGGTCGAAACATGTTGGTGTTTCACTGTTTGGAGCAAGACCATGGGAGAGTGTGTGTCTGTTTGTGTGTGTGTGCGCGCGCGAGAACGTACGTGTGTGTTTAAAAAAAATAGTTTCGTTGTAGTCACTCACGTCGTATCTGACAGCATCCATCCTCAACGACGCTTCAAATCAACAGGATAAGAACCTCCTCGATCAACTGGAACCGCTTTTAGTTTTAATACAAGTTACAATGTTAAAATAAAAATGAACGTATGTGGGGTGTTGACAAGAAGGAAAACAAATTAAGTTATGTCCTAGTTAAACAAATACCAACGACTTCCTGTGTCTAAGATTGTAGAAAAGGTTTCACATTCAAAAAAAAAAAAAAAACTTCTTCCTTACACACCTATTTCATACGCCGCGCCCACAAATACCTGCAGCCACTCACGGCCTTAAACATGCACTTCTAGACGAATCGCTGGCTGGCTCCAACACGTCTTCTTGTTTACCATATTGGATGTGGAAAACCTGTCCGAAAATTACTCCAGTTTAAGTATTTATGAACCAATCACACTAGAGTACAGCGCCTTCCTCCCAACGCGTGAAGTTAGCTACTTATTTCCCCACAGGCGCACGCACGAAAACATGCACGTAAACATTTGGGGAGGAGATGAAACTCGAGACAACACATGAAACTTTTAATATAGGTTTTTGAAATACAGCATTTCAAGGCATTGATGAGTTGGTACATCTTCCTTTCACTTTTCCTGATGCAGTGTGGCAACTGCACTTCACTGCAGAGGTACACGTCAACATATGTTCTCTGATGCAATGTCAAGTTTTCTCCAGCAGATGGCTTCCTTTACCAGACAAAACGCACCATCTATGTCACAGCTTGTGAGAAACAGCCGCAGAAAGAGGGCTTGGTTCAGCGAGTCGTGGATGATCCACATCCCAGCCACACTGCGACTGGAGAGGCGCTTAGCAGGTCGCAGAGACGCGGAAGGTGTCTCAGGAGCATCACTTCGCTGAGCTTATGTTGGACTCACTCGTTTCACTTTAGCTACTCGGTCGACTGAAAACAACAACAAAGGGAGGACAACAAAAATGGGACATTCCGCAATTGCAATCCTGCTGGCCGTCCTGTCCTTGTGCGCGTGTGGAAACGTCGAGGTAAGACTATGGCGCAAATATCTTTCTTTTTCTCTCTTTATTTACGGGCATGACAGCAGTATTAACACTGTTCTACTGCTCCCGAACGCACTTCACTGTTTCATTACTGACACTCGTACAGACGTTTAATGAGTAAATGTGTCCTGCAGCTACCAGTATGATGACAACAGATCTACACACGACTGTGACAGTGCAAAATCCCAAGCGTAGATAATTTTATCAGCAATACAATGGCAGTTGTGGTATATCGTAAAGAAGACAGTTTATTATGTGACTATTTGGCTTGCTGAGTCAAGCAAAAGGGGCCTGCATCAGATATGGAAGATGGTGGGAGGATGGAGATCAAACGGCTGCTTCTTGTCTCCCCATCTGCTCCTGTCAGAAAGAAGACACACGCTTTTCATCTTCACCTCCTTGGCCCTGGAAATGGTCATGCATATTCAATCGCTGTCCTGACACCGAAAAGGCATTTAAAGGCTGTACTACATGAGATATTAGCAGGTTTCCCTGCACAGCATCCAAATGCATTTGAATTCATGCACGCTTCAAAGCCTAGTGAAAATAAGAGAATCCGGGCTCAATCTATGGGAATCCATCGTCATCACTATGTATAGAGAAGATAGATGAAGTCCAGAACTGCAGATGAATGAGCTCGCTCCCATCTCAACTCCACCTACTGTACATCAGGCCCATGGCTGTAGGCACTGTACATACCTTCATTACCTCTCCCAGGGATTGAATGTTGTTATAGGCAAGGTGTTTGCTCGTGTTAGTTTCGGGAAAGCCACCTATTAACGGTTATTTAATGCGGATATCGTCCAATTAAATTTTGCTGACAATCATCACATTGGTGGTTTTGTAACGGAATAAAAAATATTTAAAAGCCCTTCGAGGATGACTTACCTTATAACCACATTAATATACATTGTTAAATAAATACTGTTCACACCATTAAACAAACTTGGCATTAATCTTTTTATTACAGATTTACCCACATTTGTTCAACTATTTAACTTAGAAAGACAATCCCCATTGATAAAGAATTAGGAATTGCAGTTATACAAAATGCTGTTCTAGTTGTAGGATCACATTTTTCTCTCTGATAGTGGATATAATTTCATCTGTCCAGGCCCGGAGTGATTAGTATGAACATTTTGATGAATTCCCGCTGAGCTGCTATCATTCAGGGTGCTATTCATGTCCACTTATCTGTTTTTAAATCAGC
This sequence comes from Hippichthys cyanospilos, assembly GCF_059441005.1. Classification (NCBI taxonomy): domain Eukaryota; kingdom Metazoa; phylum Chordata; class Actinopteri; order Syngnathiformes; family Syngnathidae; genus Hippichthys; species Hippichthys cyanospilos. Next base: position 4,129,830 of record NC_142371.1, on the reverse strand, counting down.
AAATATCGTCAGCCCAAGATTTGAATCCTTGAATCCAACAAACACCTTGTCTTTCCGTTGTTTCAACAATGTGATCATTTTTAATACACAAAATACTAATTATTTAATCATAAAGAGAAACAACAGCATATACGCACACACACACACACACGTATACACTTATTTTACACCCTGTCTGTTCAAAATAACAATCACATGTATTAATTGTAATGCAACAACTCATAATGGGGACGTTGCTGTGTTGTGCATCAGCAGTGGTTTGAATGGATTTCAAAATAAGAGCACCAAGAGCACCGACAAATGAAATGTCCAATGCCCTACTTTAATTTTGCTGGTTTAACAGCATGTAATACACCTGCCTTGTGAAGTGGAAAATGTCTTATCCCATCTCATGCTATTTTCTACGCATCCTGTCCGAGGTTATAGAGAGCCTGAGCCAATCCCAGCCAGCCAAGAGCCGACTACACCATCGACTGGTTGCTAGTCATTCACAGGGGACATGTACAGACACACAACTATCCCCACTCAAGTTCACGCATCAGTGAGTGGCCAGTGAACTTGGATGAAATGTTGTTTTAATAGGAGGAAATGAAATATTCAGTCACAGCAGTATCAAACAATCCATGTTTTTCGTTTTTACAATATTATCACTCACGTCATTTAGGTGGTTATCTGTAGGCCTTGGCAGAGGTCTCTCATTCTTCATTCTCTATCATCGACATCTTGCCTTCTGGAGCAGAACTGTTTGTTTTTTGCTCGAAGTGTGTATGAATGTCAAGAGGGTTGACGGTGACATTGGTTGAGCCGGGATGGCTTGAGAAGATGTTGATGTTCAATTTTTTTTTTTTTTTTTTTTCCTCATCCCGCAATTGAAGAGTGAACGGAGCCGGCCACCCACTCTCTCCCTTTTGGAGAGGATTTGTTTAGTGTTTATTTACAGTATTGGCCATCTTGAGCCTGTAACAGTAGGGTGACACGCCTCCTTTCATTCTTAAATAATTTCACATGTGTAAGAGCCTTAGGGGGATTACTGTGACGCTGAGGAGGATGAGGAGGAGTACACATACACAAACCTGCCCATGAAGGTTTATATTGTGAAGATTACACGGCGAGAGGGCCGGCTAGCTGGATTACCCCGCGCATTAGTGGTAATAGAAGTGTCAGCTTGCCTTGATTTACTCAGCGTGCGTCTGAGATGTCTGAATGAGGCAAATTTGGTGCGATCCCCCTTTTGTGGCGCAGAATTTAAATTTATTACTGCTCTGCGATTTTGTCCCAACGTCTATGAGTATAGTCCCTCAACGAAGTTCATCGTCTTGTTACCGTGGCTCGCTTGTCATATAAATAATGTTCAGTTATGGCTTCATTTAGCTGTCACGTCGGCCTTTCGCACAGTGAGTTGTGCTCATCCTGACAAGAAAGGTCATCCCTGAGAAGATAACAAACATTATCACCTTCACGGGCTGCTTGTGAACTTGTGAAAGAACAATCGAGGCAAACATAAACGGAGAAGGGACGGAGTTGTCAATGTCAATATGACGGCCTCAACACAGGGTCAATGAGGTGTATTTATAAGCAGGGCTGATTTACTGTGCCTTTGTCTTCTTTTGCTAAGATTTGGCTGGAGGACTGTAAAATAATTTGATTATTTGTCTTTTTAAAAATCTACGATTTTAAAATATGCTAGATCGTGATTTCGAGGTATTACACAACTGGCAGAATGCTGGATGGGTGCTTTACTGGACATTTTTATAGTAGTTACTACGTAAATGTAGCATGTAAAGGGATACTTATTTAGACATGTTATGCAGTAAAAGGTTAATCTGTATTTAACTGGGAACTAAATTATGTTTCATTTGGAATTGAAATCTTTAAAAAGACATTTTCTTTTTGTTCACAACTATAAAAGACATCACATGCGCTCAAAGCGTATGTGACAACCAATCACGGTACCCTGTTTCCTCTTTTGATCATGTGACATCCGCAAGCTCAGGTTTGATTGGTTGTTACCTGAGCCCTTTTAAAAAGGAAAAGTAATTCTCATTAAATTAATATAGCATCGGAAGGATAGATGTTGAATTTGGATGCACATTACAGTAAACAAAAATATTTATACTTAAAACCTAGGAAGTGTTTTTCATATAGAAATCTAAGTACATTTTACAAAGAGTTTCGGAGGTTTTTTGTTTGTTTCTTTCTTTTTTGTAATCATTCAAAAAAGTTCATTAAAAAAACAAGGTTACACAAGGGTTAAGGATGCATAGCAAGTGAAAGCATCCTCGAGTCTACTGCGGAACAGAAGTCTTATGTACTAAAAAGAGGAGAGCAATGTGGAGACAATTTTAGAGTGCCTGGAGATGAAATAAAAATGAATGAGTCACAAAGTCACTGTGCAGTCACCAAACAGCCCCCACTGCCTCCACCAGCACGAGCAGAAAATGTCGTGCTTTACTCGGGAATACATACAGACTCAAGCACCTCCCACGTCATCTGCCTTTCAATGCAATAATGTGATAGGATTTGGGGAGAGAAAGAAAGGGACAAGCAGATTTTTCTCTTACTCTGCCTCACACACAAACACGCACACACAGCCCTACCCCTTCACTTAATTAATTTTGGAGCCAACAGATAATCAGGTTCCGCTAATGGATTCCTGTGTGCTTGGTACGCTCTACAATATCCGAGTGCCAGTGGGCATCAAACGCACCATGTTATTGTATCACATGTCTTACCTCCTGTTCTCTGGATCTGGCTTCCCCCCAAGCTTTGGAGACACACACGCACACCAATGTAGAAGCTTGGCTTAAACCTGTAGGATCATAGTGATCATGCGTCAGCACTGAAACACAGGAGAAAAAAATGTTGTTGGAATGGAGCACTTTAGTCCTGTTGTTGAAAGTTGATTTATATTGATTTTTTCTTAATGTTAATAAGGATGCAGTATTAGGTATACAGTGGGCCCCCGGTTTACGAACCCCCTGTTTTACGTATTTTTCATCTTACGACGTGGATCGCGGCGTTTTTTTGTCCCCCTCTTACGCACAAACCTGTCGTCTTACGAACTATCCAACATGCCGGTCAGTGTGTCCGCACTATTTTTTTTGCTTTGCTGCATCAATAAAAACAACTTTTCTCGCATGTCATGGAAATGCCGATATGCTATTGGTCAATTAAGGCAGTCATAGTAACGGTCTCAATCACGGAGATGCCGATATGCTATTGGTCGATTAAGGTCACAGTCACGGTCTCGGGTCTGTTGTGAAGACTTTGCAAACTTAAAAAAAACAAAAAACAAGCAAGTCTTCTAAGGGCAAGACTTTCCTTGCCAGGGGACGGACCTCGGTCTACAACAAAATGGAGAGGCTTCTTCTATTTTGGATTAAAGAGAAGGAAATCGCTGGTGATATGTTCTCGTTTAAGAAAAGTTCTCGTTTAAGAAAAAATAAAAATAAATTCTGCGGGTTCGTCTCTTCTCCCCTCCGCTTCCACCCACCACCAGCTCAAGTCAAATCTGTTCAGTGGCTACGCTCGTAACTTGAACTGCTCGTATGACGGGCAATCCAAACCTATATTAATTAGTGAATGCGTGCAACGCGTGCAAAAACCTTAGGTAAAAACATCACGACTTTATACACATATTAAAAATTAGTAACATAATCTCACTGTACAGTTAAATTAAATAACAAATATACAAAGGAAAAATGACATTTACCTTTGGGGCGACGTGACTTGAGCTGGTGGTGGGTGGAGGGGAGCAGAGACGAACCCGCAGATTTTTTTTTTTTTCCTTAAATGAGAACTTTTTTCAAACGAGAACTTTTTTTAAACAATGACTTTTTTTGTTTAAACGAGAACTTTTTTAAACGAGAACTTATTTTTAAACGGGAACTTTTTTTAAACAAGAACATATCACGAGCGATTTCCTTCTTCCTATAGAAGAAGCCTCTCCATTTTGTTGTTGACCGAGGTCCGTCCCCTGGCAAGGAAAGTCATGCCCTAAGAACACTTGCTTGCTTTATGGGCTTCCTTGTTTTTGAGAACTGTACCGATTGTCAAGCGGTTACGGCCATACTCACTAGCAAGGTTAACTATGCGTGCGCCTCCTTCATATTTTGTTATTATCTCCTGCTTCGTTTCTATTATCATCATCCTCTTACTTCTTCCTTTACCGCCACTTGCAATTTTAGAAGCCATGTCTAACAGATAAAAGTTTGCAAAGTCATCAAAACACACCGACCAGCTCGTGCCATCAAGCAAGGTGAGGGAGTTCGGCCATTAGCATATCGGCATTTCTGTGATTGACGTGACGCCGGCCAATAGCATATCGGCATCTCCGTGACTGCCTCAATCGACCAATAGCATATCGGCATTTCCGTGACATGCGAGAAAAGTTGTTTTGTTGATGCAGCAAAGCGAAAAAAATAGTGCGGACACACTGACCGGCGTGTTGGATGGTTCGTAAGATGAAAGATTTTTGTGTAAGAGGGGGACAAAAAAAATGCCGCGGTCCACGTGGTAAGATGAAAAATACGTATGACAGGTGGTTCGTAAACCGGGGGCCCACTGTCTTAGATATGCCCCTGTATACAGTATTTTCTTATCTGGTTTTAGATGTTCGCGCGAGATACGAGGCAAGTCATCTAGCATTGGAGTCTTGCAGAGCAAAGATATCAGCGGTGCACAAGGTCTTCACACCCTGCATAGCTTCCTCAGGTTTCTGCGGAACCGATCAATTTAAGGGCGAAGCGAGATGTTTGGTCTTGCAGCAGCCAGCTGGAGGTTTTAAAGGAGGGCCCTTTGAAAACATCTGCAATTCAGTGATAACACTTGTCCTCCATGCAAGGAAAAGGGGCTGGGGTGGGTGTACAGTTAAATAGATCTAGGGCTGACTGGTGAGGGAAAGCTTTTGCTCTGGCACTGTGGAGGATTTGAAAGATGAAGGAGAGAGAGAATGCAAGTGGAGGAGAATGTTATGTGGGTTGCAGGGTGGAGTGCATGTTAATAGTGACCAGCCCTATTTGAGACCCTGTAGCTGGGAAAGAAAAGAGATCCATCTTTGTCATGAGGATGTATTCATGGGCGCCTATCAAATGAGATGAGGGGGAGACGTATAAAAGAAAAACGGCGAAATCCTTTGCTTCAAGGTTTTTGGGAATGTTTAATTGGCGGCTCGGACACTTGTTTTCTTTCAGTTATTCAGTTGTTCTTTATGCTCACATACACGTTCTACACTACAGCAACTGCTTTATAAAGATTGTGCGCAGGAGAGGCAGCATCAATTATTGAAGATTGTGGAGAGGTCCGAGCTCCTGCTCATCACGCACTCTTTCAACAGATTCCTCATTCTTCTCACTCTTCGGTCCCCTCCTCAGCCATCCCCCACATCAGAAAATCCTGTAGTCTGCCTCCTCCCTAATCTCACCTCTTTATCCCCCTTTGCCTCGTCCACCACATCCCAGAGGCGCTCGTTACCCTACGCCTACACACGGCCTGTGACATCTTTGCTTTTTCTCATGCGTTCTTTGATATTGCATGAATTATTCATGCCGCTAACTCTGTTTTTATTAACTCCACCAACTGACGCGGTTAGGATTTTGCCTCTTTGTCTATAGTATACAAATACAGTGGGCCCCCGTGTTACGAACTTAATCCGTTCAGTGGCTATGCTCGTAACTCGAATTGCTCGTATGACGGGCAATCCAAACCTATGTTAACTTGTGAATGCGTGCAAAAACCTTAGGTAAAAACATCACTTTATACACATATGATTATGTTATTAGTAACATAATCTACTGTACAGCTAAATTAAATAACATAAATATACAAAGGAAAAATGACATTTACCTTTGGGGCGACGTGACTTAAGCCTGGTGGAGGCGGAGGGGAGCAGAGACCAACCTGCAGAATTTATTTATTTATTTTCTTAAACAAGAACTTTTCTCAAACGAGAACATATCACTGGCGATTTCCTTCTCTTTAATCCATAATAGAAGAAGCCTCTCCATTTTGTTGTTGACCGAGGTCCGTCCCCTGGTAAGGAAAGTCTTGCCCTTAGAAGATTGCCGAGCGGTTACGGCCATACTCACGAGCAAGGTTAATTATGCGTCCGCCTCCTTCTATTTTTTTATTATCTCCTGCTTCGTTTCTATTGTCATCATCCTCTTACTTCTTCCTTTACCGCCACTAGCAATTTTAGAAGCCATGTCTAACAGATAAAGTTTGCAAAGTCTTCACAACACACCGACCAGCTGTGCCATCCAGCTAGATGAAGGCATTTGGCCAATAGCATATCGGTATTTCTGTGATTGACGTGACGCCAGCCAATAGCATACCCGCATCTCCATGACTGAGACCGGGACCGTGACCTTAATCGACCAATAGCATATCGGCATCTCAATTTTTTTTTTTTTTACCCTACCAACAGATATGGAAAACATGGGTTTGTTGCTGTAGTATGACCCTATGAATTAACACCATGACCCAAATCCTAAATCCTGATGCTCATCCAAATCTGGATCGTGAGCATTTCAATATGCTGTATCAACCGGCTCACTTTAATAATACGCTCGTGACTACTGTGGGTATAACAAAAAAAATGTCTTGATTAGCACTTTTTCCTGTTTTTCAGAATATGTTAGCCATGTTTTTGTCTGGAAATTCCACATTTTCTGAATAATGGAGAGCTTCACAAAATGCCTTCTGCTCTCTTGAGACCCAATGTTCCCACAGTAATTAACTCCACGGCCAGCGAGACAGAGCTCCCAGCAGTTGGCATGTTTTTCATACACTTTGCACAGATGGGACATTGTGCGCAAAGCCTTAATTTTAGACTGTTTTCTACATCAGCGTTTCTTAACCACCAAAGCTGAGCCAGGCCACAACCCCCCTTGGGCAAATAAGAGAAGGAAAATGTAAATAGGGCTGCTCTTTTTGGAGGGTAGGTATATCCCATGTGGTCCCCAGTTAATCACATGACATGCAGAATATAAAAACAACTTCTCAATCATAATGAAATTCTTTTTTAGTGCCCATTACAAGTCAAGTCAGGTTCGTCGACCGGGTGGTAGTATTTTCGCAGATGCTCACCGGTAGGTGTAAGTTCGAACATTTAAAAAAAATATGGGGGGCTGCACCATTGTGGGAGTGAACGCAGCCTGCTTGATTTATCACCAATCGAAGTGGGTCGTCTCATTCTCTTAAAATTGCCATTCAAACAAAGGCTAGAGGCTAGAGCTGAACCTTAAGTGTTGGGATCAGCAACCATAATGTACCCATTCAAAGTCGAGACTTGCATGACATTTGAACAGCAGCAATAAAGCAATGTTACTTCGTGGGTCCATGAATCAATCCTGTCAAAAAAGAAAAAAATGATGTCAACAATATAATGGAAGTTGAGGTACAAACCAAACAAGACACAATAACTACACTTTACACCCAACTTTCAAATGTGGTATGTAGAGTTGCAAACTCAACCATTTCATTTCATGTTTCATAATTTACATTGTGCATTTGAAATCATTCTCCATCTGCCTCTCCCAATACTTAAAAACACAGAGAATGATGTACAATTTTGCTTGTTTTTTGGAAAAGCAATCCTGAATGCACTGGCCTAGTTGAACACCTTGTACATGTTATAGCATGCGCGATGAAATTTGTATGATTTTTTTTTGCAGTTGCAAAGCAAAGTATTTGTTTCGTTTTGTTTCGCCTTTGTTCAAAAGGAGATGTCCAAAAACTCCAGCCAACTGGAGATTTGCCAAAATTTCCGTACCCGCATTTGTAAAAAACGTCATCGGTCTATACACGCCACTCACACACATATCTCAAGCAAGCAGCTCCCTTGACTGTGAGTATACGGCTCACCTACTCGTCATCTGACACAAAATCAAACAGCTCCAAATTTGATGAGCTTGTGGTCATAGTTGGGAAATATGAAATATGGTGCTCCTTATTCCTTTTTTTTTTCTTTTTGTGCTTTGACTTGTGTCATAGTTTTTGCCATTTTCAGCTGCGATTTTGCCATTCACAGCCAGCCCATTGGAAAAGGATCTCTGACGTTTATATTTGACAATGAATGAATGAGTTTTTAGTAATATGATGTGATTAAAATTGCATTTTCAATTCGTTATGTATTTTCTATCATTTACTGAAAAGGGGCACTGCATGTTCATCAGTAAAATACAACAAACATACATGCAGCAGGATTGATCAATTTTGGTGAGCCTCTCTGTTCCAAAATTTTGGGAGGTTTGTGTTTCACCAAACATAGTAAACGATAACAAAAAATATCTGGGGAGCTGGGGATTCCTAACGATTGTAAAATTCTGGTATTATTGTTTTGGCTCTTAGTGAAGTACTGTGTCCATCATTTCAGTGGGGCCTGGTAGAGAATGAGTCATTAAATAGGATATACACAAGCAGCAGGAAGGGAGGTACCATAGAATGCAAAACCAACCATCAGACAGGTGATCATTGACCTGCTGAGGCAAAAATAACCAATCAAAAACATATGTAGACCATCATATTACAAAATAGAGGAAGCAAGGACTGTTTACACGCAAGAGAGAGAAAGCGAGAGGGAGACTGAGTGACATGCAGGAGAGTCTGTAGGGAACCAGTTGCTACGGTAACAGGGAAGGTAGCCTGCTCCTGTGGGTGGTGTTACCATGGAAACCAACCTCAGTGGCCAAGTGATGCTGAGTGGGGGAACATGAAGTAGTGGCTAAAAATGAGACGGGTATTCATGGGCAAGTGAGCGGGGGCTAATGTGAAACGTGAGCGCCGCATCAAGTTTGTCTTTAGCGCTACCCCTCCCCATCACTAAACACGCACGTAGCCTAGTCAATAATGTCACTATAACGTAAAAGTCAAAAACATGCTGAAATGAAAGCTGACTGACAATTTGGGACAACATTTTAATTATTTAATGAAACAAAGATTTGACTTTTAAATGAGGAAAAAAAAAATGGAGACACGCATTCGCATCAAATAAATTTTGTTGCTCTTCAGTGAAGCGCGTTTACCTCTAAATTATAATATTGTCATTGGTTTACAACAAAAACATAGTAGCTACGGTGGCACCCACCACACTCCTTTTACCTTACTTCCTCATTATGGGCCTCTCACTGAATGCACTGTATGCGTTTGTAAAATGAAAGCTTCATTTCCATAAAATGCATCTAGCCGACAGACTCCCGGGGGAGTGGCGTGATGAGATTGCAATTGAAAGCATGCATAAATATAAGACGGAAGGATATATGAATGTTTTAACCCACCGCTGCCCCTTTTGCTGCAGCCCCCCCCCCAAGCAGGTTATTATACTCTGACACGTATATATATATATATATATATATATATATATATATATATATATATATATATATATATATATATATATATATATATATATATATATATATATATTTGGGACTTATACATAGTGGATGTATAAAAATGAAGTAGGAGTTGTCAGATTAATAGCTGACCATATGCATGTCATGGCTTTTAGTGTAAAGGCTTTAAATCCTTAGTGAGCCTTTTATTTAATTTCCGTAAACAGCAATTTGTTCACAAGGCCATTAAAAGAAATAAAAGGGCCTCTTCCTTTTAATCTACTAATATGTTATAATGCACTGCATGCTTTGATTCCATACTCAACATGAGCATACTATCTTTGTAATTTACCTCTATAACACATTTTATGCATTCTTGGTTTCAATTGGTTTCAACCCTGAGTTTTGCGTCTGGGCCTTCATGGGTGTTTAGGAGAGGGTGCGAAAAAAATCAATTCACATATGAACCCAGGAGTCTTTACAATTTTTCAGAATCATTTTAAAATGTCCCAATAAAGATATAGTGGACCCTGTGTTACAACGTCCCTGATTTACGTTATTTTTATGTTGCAACGTGGAATACTACATTTTTTCATTCCCTCTAAATGACATTTTCCCAGTTATGTGAACAGAACAACTGTCATGACCCTAGGGGCTTTCAGTATTTGTGTTGTTTTGCCTTCATCTGCTGGCGTTTTTAGGTAATTGCATTTATTTACCATTGCTGTCTAACTGCTTCCATGCAACGCGTGCATGACTACAATGCTGGTCTGCTATTGGTCGGCGTCTCCTCACGGAGATGGTGGTCTGCTATTGGTTGGCCTCACTTGTTTAAAATGGCGGAACGGTAAAGCTTTGTTCGATTGTGAGTGGTTACAACATTGTATTTATAGTGCATTTAACTGCTTAATTCAAAGCCACGGGTGCCAAGACTGCTAGTGATGTTAAAGAGAGAAGTAAGGAGATGATTTTCTGTTTATGGAAACGATGCTGGGGATAACCCTTATAAGGGAATATGGGCATAACAAGCGTCACTCAAAGGTAAATAAATCCATTCCATATTTGTTATTTATGATGTTTTCTGATTGCATACATGTATATTATATATATATGGAGCAAATACTATACTATTTTGGTACCAATTTTTAATATGTATGTACAATTTTGTTGTACATACATATCCCCAACCACGGAACAGATTAATGTCGTAACATGGGGGCCCACTGTAATATAAATGAAAAATAAAATAAATAAATCGATCCTCATCCTGTCGGAGGTGCTCTGTGACACGCTGTGAGGCGTGCTGTGATTTCACCATGCAGACCGTTCTGGAAAGTCAAGCTAGCACAGGACGACTATGAAAACAATGGAAGAAATTCAACCATCCTGTCGTCATTGAAAGCAAAGATTTATGCCCAGGTACACTATACTGTACCATCCAGGAAAGTTTTTCGTCCGAGACAGCTATGCCATGCAGTTTAAGAAAAGTCACCAGTGCCCTGACCGAACCGAGCAGAACGGCACTAACACATGATGCCTGGACATCAAAAGCAATGCACTCTTTTCGCGTTTTGCAAACTCACAAAAGCCACTGGGCCGCGAATGTAAATGCAACCTTTCACTCTGCTGCTAAGGAATGGAGTTTGACCATCACGGATCTTCTAATTTTGTCTTTTCCCGACATGCTGAAGCAATAATCAATGGAATCTGATATTTTAACACCCTCTAGTTATTATTATTACTGGTATATATTTTGTAGTAGATTAAGCTCCAGCTTTTTTTTTTTTTTTTTTCAGAAAAGTAGGTCACCTTTGAACCACAATCTGTAGCTTTCAAACAGAGCACAGAATAGTGCTAGCGGTCACATATATTCGCCACCCAAGACTAAATAAAGGCAGTCGGTGGCATGCAAACATTGACAGATCTTTCCTAATCGACCATTTGAATCAATATACCTTGCATTCATAGCTGGATGACAGTTACAGAAGATGGTTAGTCGTTTGCATTGTTTACGTTTATCGGAACATTATGTGATGTTTCAGCCGACCTGCAGCGTTGAAATCTCTGCTAAGCCTTTGATTCTTCCAATCCCCCCGAGGTAGCGCTTCAGCTTGAAATCACATCTGCGGGCTCTTAGCGTTCAGCATTAACATGTTGGCACTCCCATGTTGTCTTGCTTAACTGGGATGGAGCTTTAGCAGCGTTGGTTATGTAATAGCTCAAAATCAAATCCGTCTAGAAAACCACCACAAGACAAAATCATTTTTTGTCTGGCTTGATTGAAGGAATTCATATGCATTTTATGTTTTTGTGTTTGGCGTTATGAGACGTTATTATGCAGGGTTTTGACTCCCACGCTCTCGACAGGAGGCGGTGATAGATTTGTTCGAAAAGCATGTTGCATGTTTTTGTCTTGGAAACATGCTCAGTGCCGTCATCACAGCATGTGACTTCTGAAAAAAACATTTTTGAAACGTGGGTGGGACAGGAGGCGTCACTTGGATCAGTTGAATATTACTCACGGTGTAAAAAAACTGAACAGTGGGATTTTGTTGCTTCGTTCTTTTGATTATTTGGGCGTTCATTTGAATGGATAAGGTAATTTGTGGACTGTATCAGCAGGAGATAAGGTTAAACAGAGGGCACGTGTGAACATGATTTTTCTAATCATGATTCATGGGAGTGTCAGTTCTGAAGAATGAAGTCTCAGCCCCCGTGGGCATCAAGCTCGCTACCAAGGAACCATCACTCATCAGACAATTCTCTTATCTCGCACGATCATGTGGGAATTCATCCATTTGCCATTTCCAAAGTAGCACTATGGGCATGATTTGTCAGCCTTGATGAGAGAAGTTCTGTGTAAAATGCATTTTACGATGCACATCTATATGATGTGACATAGTCAAAAGACTTTTCTTGTCTGTGAAAATAAATTGCTGCATTAAAGCCACGTCGCATATTGCAAGTCACACTTCAAAGTAGCTGTGATTCAAAGTAGCTGTGATACAAAGTATCGCAATACTTGTTACTCTTCATGTACTAGGCAGTGCATATAATTGTTTTTATCAATGAAAATTCAAACCAATTTTTTATTAGCTTTATAAAGCTCAACCGCACTGATTTAGTATTACAAGGGCAAACATGCTGCGAACAGCAAAATGCTGCAAACAGGAATGAGGTGAAAAAAAACAAAAACAAAAAAAACAACTTGCAAACACAAACATGCAGACATTGAAAAATCCAGCAAAAAAAGATGTGATCACAAAAACAAAATGGGTGCAGACTTTCAAAGCAAGTGCAAAAATAAAACCCTCCATACTGAGAATAAAACAAAAAATGCAAACAATTATTAACGCAAATGGAACGCTATTTGTATACTGGTCACTCTTAACTATTTGAAAATAAAGCACAAAAGGAAATCATCAATGTTATAATAAATAAAGCTTTGTGCACATAAAATTAGTATCTTCATGAAGTGTCCTCTTTTGGTATTATAGTGAAGATCTGTTCTCAAACTTCTCATAAATAAATTTGTTAAAATAAGGCAGTGCTTCTCAAATATTGTACTGGAGGAGCAAGAGTTGATGACGGGTGGAGGGGTGGGGCATGCGAATGTCATGTGAAGTGTAATTGCAATAAAAGAAGAATTTTAATCTTATTTTTTTCAGGTACTTTGATGCACTTGCTTATTTTTTCTGTTTTAGACCAAGCTGTAACCCGTATAAACGCTGTAAAAAATAATTAACAGTTGTTGAAAGTTGATTTATATTGGATTTTTTGTTAATGTTCAAAACAAGACAGGTTTGGGAATATGCATATCATTTTTTAGATAATAATTGTATTTATAGTCAGTGCATCGTGTTGGAGGGGACGTTTTCCCTTTCATAGGGGTGGTCTTGCAAAATATAATTGAGAAGACCTGACATAAGAGTTCCAAGTGATTGACAGGTGACAGACTGTTGGTGGATAATGACAGTTTGGGTCACACCATTCTGGTTTGGGGGATACTTTGATGATTGGGAAATTGTATATCCTACTGAATCTAATTTTTTTATGAACTTACATATGGATATTTCATTGTATCCATCCAACAAGTTTTTTAACCGCTTGTCCTCACAGGAGTCACTGTCGCTGGCTTGTTGGTGCATAACCCAGCCATCTTTGGGCAGCGGAAGTGGTTGCCAGCCAGTTGCAGGGGCACACGAGGACAAACATTCACTCTCACAAACACGCCGCATGTTTTGGGAATGTGGAAGAAAACCAGAGTAAACCCACATGGCCATGGGAAAAACATACAAACTCCAAATCTGTGGCCTCTGAACTGTGCGGCAAAAGTGCTAACCAGTTTTCCATCGTGCCGTGCCCTTAATATTTTGTTTTTTTTTAATTCAAATCTCACAGGTGGTGGAGCGCTGATTAGCAAGTTCGCCTCACAGTCAAATGGACCCGAGTTCAAATCCTGCTGGCTCCAGCCTTCTTGTTGGAGTTTGCATGTTTTCCCCGAGCCCACATGGGTTCTCTTCGGGCACTCCGGCTTCCCCCTACACACCAAAAACATGCATGGCAGGTGTATTGGACGTCCAAAAATTAGGTGTGATTGGGTTCGTGAATTCGTGTTTGTCTCTCTGTGCCCTGCAATTGGCTGGCAACCAGTTCAGGGTGTCAACTGCCTGTCTACTGCCTGACTTCAGCTGGGATAGTCACCAGCAAGCCTGCGACTCTTGTAAGGATTAGCAGCTCTATAAAATGGATGGATGGATAAAATCCCTTAAACCCCATTTGTGAACCACTAGCTTAGACTAACACCATGGCTGCAAAAGGAGAAGAAAAAGTTTCAGGAAATCAGATTTAGTGTTGTCAACTTAGAAATTCAGTTTCAGCATGTACTTTATAGAAAGCGACGAGAGAGTTTATATCACACTGAGAAAGTGGACCATATAAAAGGAAAGGCAATTACAATCAGTCACTGCCAAAGACATGGTGCCCACATTGCACAGTGATTTATCAACATGTTGGTGAATTTTGACACATATTACCTATAGGTGCTTCTATTCCATGAATATTTTTTCAAGGTCACCTTGCCTATATGAGAAGATTTAAGAAAGCTGGCAAAAGGCATAATCACTCTATTGAATCATGCAGTTTTGTGATGCTAAACATTTGAAATGAATCAGTTCAAGGATTGTGCTGTCATATGTATGATTTGACAAAAAGAGCTTTTTCCAAAAGGAAGCGCATTTTCATTTGTTTAAAAAAATAATAATCTAGCATCTAGTCCAGGGCACTCTGCCTCTTGCCCAATCTCAGTTGGAATAGACTCCAGCACAAACAAATAGATGTGTACTGTAGTTATTTTATTGATCGCAATTGTGTAAATTTGTGCATGGTAAACAAGTATTTACACATAATATGACGGCGATGTCACTATTTTCATGAATCCTGCCAAAACAGCAACAATTCCCCCATTTTCTTTTAACTACGTATATTAATCGTCACTCATGGTCATTGTAAAATATCGCAATATTATTGCAATTCTGTAAATTTGTGCATGGTAAACAAGTAATTACACATAATATGACGGCGATGTCACTATTTTCATGAATCCTGCCAAAACAGCAACAATTCTCACATTTTCTTTTAACTATATTAATCATCACTCATGGTCATTGTAAAATATCGCAATATTATTGTATGCTGAGTTACTCTGTGATTCCCGGCCTTATTTGCAAATAAATATCAGGAGCCAGTTTTGGCTGCTGTTTGAGAACCCGTATGTATCTTAGCGATTATGGGGCCATCTGCTCCCACTGGGCTCAGCTGGACTGTTGTAATCTGGCCTGATGAGGCTGGATTTTGAGCAGACTATCATAGTAGTACATATTTTGTCACCAAATGCAAAAAAAAAAAAAAATACTTGGCATTGCATTTATCAAATGATGAACAGTGGAAACTCCAAAGTGCCAAAACTAAGCTGAAATAATGATTCAATTTGCTAAGTCTTTAATGTTTGTGATGCCACCAAAAAGATCCACTGATTACAATGTTGATAACCAAAAGAGCCACGGGCCTACTTTAATAATCAATTAATTTGCCGACCATTTTGTCGATTAATCAATGAATCGGATTTGAAATACATTTTAATTTCTATGCTTTTATTTAAAACTAAGTTATTATTCTAAATCTACACTAATTATGATTCAGTTACAGATTTGGTCAGAAAACAGCCAAAAATGTTGATCACTGTTTTCCAATCATTTACTGTTGATAAGATAATTTTCAATTACTTAGGTAATCGATTAGTTGTCAATTAATCGATTAATCGTTGCACCTCTATTATAAATGCATGGATAAAAATGCTTAAAGAACGATATTGCAATGGCTTTACCTTATTTTGTATGGAAGTTTGAACATTGAATGAAACCTTGGAGATTGTTCTGAGTATGAACGCTGTACGGTTTTTGATAAATTGCTATTGGAGTTTGCAATAGCACAATAGGTGGAACACAAGCGTAATGTTCCGTTCGCTCTCCGCTGAATAGGAAATGAATGCATTCAATTAGTCTTCAGTCAGAGATGGATAATAATGAGTTTCAATGTGCAGAGCTCCTTCCTTCTTTGTCCCCACCCGCTCAATGAGAGGCCCTCAGACTAATGTTACCCCTCTCTGGTAAATGCATACCGCATCAGGAAGACGTCTGATGGAGCCTATGAATAATTAACTAACATGATTACAGTGATGAAAGCTCACAAATCTCTCGGGTCATTTAGCAGTGTCCGAGGGAGCGGGAGGTTGGAGTGTTGAGGTGGAAGGGGTGGCGTGTCACATATTGTGTCAAAGCTGTAAGGATGGACTGATTTAAATATAGGCTTCATGGATGTAGCGCTAACATAATGGGAGGCAGCAAAAGAAGTAGTGAATATAAAGAAAAATTGAAGCACCCACCACTCAAGCCGTCTGTGACGCTGGGGTGCACCAGGACTTGCTCATTAGAACCTTTGTGACTGTGTGCATGCTTCATACAAGCTCAGCTTTATCATCCATCTGATTCTGTTCGATGTGAATGTTCTCTGCATGCTACTGGCAATTAATAGCAGTTTGCAGTCACGACATAATATCGCCCTTTGAAGAACAAGACTCAGCACTAGTCATTATCCTGCTATTCATCCATGTTCTACTCCGCTTCTCCTGTTTGGGGTCATGGAGAGCCAGACCATAGCCCAGGTTAGACTGGTCCACAGTTGGTCACAGGGCACATATAAAAGTGTGAAAATTTCTCACTCACATTCACACCATTAATGAGTGGGAAATAAAACCATGCTGCATGAATGCAAATCAGGATACATCCTCAGTACCCTCCAGTAGTCATTGTGAAATGGAAGTGTCAATTTGCCTTAAATAAAAGTCCTATAAATTCAGAAGGACCATGATGGTCGGATCCAAGAATTCAAACAATATGGATGTGATTTACAAATATGCCATTCAAATTCCTTGCATTGTCATTCATCCATTTTATATAGAGCTTTTGAGTGGAGTTCACGGCTGCCGTTTTTTTAAGGCATTTTCTATGGCGCCTTATTTACTGGTGGGTGCAAGGAATGGCTTAATAAACAACTTGATGCCACATCCTGCCCTAGATCGGTGCAGTGCATTAAAATTAACCAGGGACATTGTTTTTGGCAAATACAAGACGCAAAATGGGAAGACCAGATATTTGTCAAATTACAATAATGCTTCATTAACCCCATAAATATCTCAAAGTGGGCCACTGGAGGTATGCTTCAATATGGAAAAAAAAAAATCTGCTTATATTCATCTCAGGGGCACTGTCATTTTGCCAGCTGCTGTCAAGTGAAAATAACATCCCAATACCGAACAAGCATATGGTCGCCTGATTTATGAATTTGGTCGTGTGATATTAGAAATGTATCTGTACTTAGTTACTTTCCACCACAGATAAGCATAAACAATAGGCTATATTAATTTTCAGCACAATCAACTCCTTTTATATTTGAAGATTTTTTTTTTTTTGGAGGGGGGGGGCACTTTGGTTGAAAATTATTAAATGTCTTTTTGATGTAACCCTGCTTTTTACTGCTACAGTAAATGACAGCTCTAGATTAATTTTATAATGTACATTTGTGTTACATGATTATTGTTGTATGTTGTCCCTCCATCCATTTTCTATAGCTGCTTATCCTCAGTAGGGTCACTGGCATGCTGGTACCTATCCCAGCCATCTTCAGGGTGATAGGCGGGGTACACTCTGAACTGGTTGGCGCGAACTGTTGCCGGCCAGTTGCAGGGCACAAACAACCCTTCGCGCTCGCAAAGTGGAGTGTCCAATACACCTATCACGCATGTTTCGGGCACTGTGGGAGGAAACGAGCGCTTCGAGAAAACCCACACGGGCACAGAGAGAACATGCAAACTCCGGAAGCGAACCATTCCCCACAGAACCGTGAGGCAGACATGCTAACCACTCTTCAACCATGCCGCTCTGTTATAAAAAGGGAAAAGGTATTTGTTTCCTGGACAATCCTACACAATCAGGCATTGGTACACTGTTGCGCTATTTATGCAATATATTTGTGTTTATATATTTGTGTTAAATGTGCTTGAATTATTCTGAAAGTGTGATTAAAGACTTTAATAAGTGCAGTAAATGCGAATTGATGTTTCACACATTCCTTGAGGAAAGATTTTCAGAGAAATGGATTATATGATATATTTTGTTATCCGTGTCTCAGGAATAAAAAAATAATGTATGTGTAACATTTGGCAAGGCAAAAGCCTGGTACTTTGATGGTGGTGCATTAATGGTGGAAGGAAGGAAGCAGATTGTAATAGGTGACAAATGATGGGAGGGCTTTTCCGCTCCGCCTCTCCTGCCCTGGCTTGCCTGCCAGGGCCGAAAGATTGCATCATTAAAGAGGATGAAGTCATGCTGCAACAGAAGGGCGGAACAGGTGCTGCAAATTTAATTTGAAAGGGGGGGGGGGGGGGGGGGGGGGGGGGGTGATGCCCGAGGAAAAAAAAAAATAAATCAACTGTTCTGAGCTGAACTAAAACAAGTCTCACTGTCTGTTGTGTTTCTACTGGAAGAATCTGTAGTCAGATGACATCATACTTCTTACACAGGTTGAAGTGCAGCTCTAATTAAACATAATCATAGCTACATATCCATAGTGCAACTTCTGTGGTTGAGTGCATTATTGTTCCTGTGGGAACATTGTGTTTGTTAGAGATGCGTCCTGCCATGGAGACTGTGAAGCACATACACGATTGTGCAGCACTGTCGTCAGTAGAAATGAAAAACCATGGGAGCAAACAAAGGCAAAGAACATGCTGCACAGCAGAGAGAGGCAGATAGTCGATGCGTGTCTCCGCGTTTCTATCAGCGGGCTCTTATTAATGATGCAGCAATCTTGTTTCAGCCCACTGGCACATTTCACTCTCATCAGCACCACCGAATGAAATCTGGGACTCAACTGGCTTAAACAACACAGGAGACAGGCGCGTGCTTAAATATTGCTCATGTGCTTTTTGGCACATTTAATTTCCATGAGTCTGACTCTATTTACTTTTGTTATGCAACTAGCAAGGATCTGATGAAATCTGCTTGGATGTTACAGTTCCAGCCAGACTGCTGTACATGTCGTGTTTTATTAATAATACTGTACATGACTTAGATTTTTTTAGTATTGTAGCATCTCTCAAGTTGGAGTCTCTTTCAACAACTGAGATGTTACTGTTTCACACATAAGTCACAGTCACGGTTACAGGACACCAACATGCAACTTCATTATCACACATCACTTAACACTCAAATTCAGGGAACTATGAGTAACACACTTGGGCGATAATGTTTAATGACAAAAAATTACAGAACAAAACTAGAACCGCTGACAATGTTTACATTTCATCCAAGGTATTAAGTTGCCTATTTCGTCTAAATTTTTACTATTACTGTATTTTTTTTTTTTGGGGGGGGGGACAGTGGAGGCTGACTTTTGGAGGAGCGGGAGCTTTACAATCACAGGATAGGGACAGCACAGGATAAAAAGTTGATGTTAGCAGATAGAAAGGGGATTATGTAGGTAGGAACAAAAAATGTCTTCTTTGATCTTGTTTTGTTTTTCTATGTAGCTGACCGCAAAGATGGGAAATGTATGGGAGTGGGAGTCAGTCTGAATAGAAACATGACAAGATGGAAGTCATGAAGTCGTGATTGTCTCTGTGGGAGTGGGATGGGATGGCAGTCTAAGTCCACTCCCATGTCACCCTCTAATATACAACACTGGTGTCAGATGAGGAGCAGGGATTGAATGCACAAGCAGACAGGACACAGTGTTGGAGAAAGAGCAATCTCTTATCCTCATAAGGGTTGTGGGCAGAATAGAATGACTTTATACATAAAAAGCCAACTAACCACAGTGAACATTGGAAATTAGACCTAAAAAACTGGACTTGGAAAACTATTTTGGAAGTTAGACTCAGAAACTTGACTTCGATAACTAGACTCAGAAACGAGACTTGGAATTCCTAGGACAGTTTGACATTCTGCCGATGTGTCAGCTCCAACTCAAAAAATGGCAAACCTAACCTGAAAATAAAGTACCAAACAAACTGGCAACATGAAAGAACAAGTCACAACAGCAAATACCCGACTCACAATGAAAAAGGACACGACATTACAACAAAGCTGACAAATATGTACATGACCATAGCAACTGCACAACAAATGATAATGCAACAAATGGTCTCTTTAAAAAGATGTTCACATTGACCTTGCACTTTTCTCTATCCTTATATAGAACACCACGAAAAGTTGAACAAAAATGGGCAGGTGGAGCACAAACAGGCAGATGAAGACATTGCATCCTTGGCAGAGGTCATGAAACAATGACAAAACAGACTATATACTGCAAACTGCATTATTCTGTGGCATTTTGTCTGAGAGAAGCTTTTGTGTTTGCCTGCTGCATGGTTCTTGCTTACAAGCATGTGGAATGCGTGTGATTTCACAGCAAACTGGGTCACAAACCAGCAGGAGGCTTTCCACATGATGGCACGCCGCTTTGGGACAAGCTGGGGAAAAATAAACAAAAGTGAGCATTTTAAATACAGTCCTTGCTTAACAGGGTTCATCATGAGAAGGGCGTCTAATCTGATCCCAGATCAGGCGGGCAAGCGAGCGTTGCTGTCATGGAGGTCGGGAGCCTCGCGCTCCTTATGGACTCCCATTGATTGGAGGGGGAGCGCGGTGATTCAGTTGCAGTCATTCTGCATTGATTTTCGCCAAGTGCACAAATGGAGAGCGGGCAAAATGAGAGAGCTTGGGCCGAGGGGAGCGGCCGAGGTTATCTTCTCAAATATCCGGAAGTACTTTTTCTTCATGGCGCTGACCTTCGCCGCGTCAAAGAGAGATACTTGCTCAGACGTCAGCTCAGCAGCTTCGCAGGACAGCAACCTCAGCAAATGCATTCCTTAAGCAACCAAGCCCTGAAGCCATACAACATAGTCAATAAAAGTCAAACAAGCACTTATTTCACTTTCTAATTTGGCTCCCCAACCCTCGGAGACCTGATGTGATGAGCAGCTACTTGCAAGAGAGCCGGCGTGAGAGAAGAATCCTGGCAAGATGAAGACAGAAGCAAGGGCCAAGATCCAAAAAGCTTTTTTATTGGCAGTAGAGCTGAGTTATTTTAGAAGGCAAGATTGTGAGAAAGCTCACGGCAAACAAAGCAAGAGTATCCACAGCGGGAGATGCAAAGTGGCATTGTGATTCTCATTTGCTCTAAATACGCCATGTTTTGTCTGCACAAATGCTCATGTCACAATGCAAAATCAAAATACAATATAAATCTTACTGAAGGGAATGAATCGAAACACCATTAGACCAGTGGTTCTCCAATGGGTATACTTGTACCCCCAGGGATCCGCAAAGAAAATCAAAATTAACATTTTTCAAAGCTGTGACTGAAACTGTACATTTTCAAATTGAGGGTAAATTATTTGGAACATGAAGCAATGTGGTACTAAATTTGGTGACGATGACTCCTTTGGTAAACCTTGTATGCTTTTATTTTGTTGTTTTACAGGGAGGCGCATTGTCTTCAGTGACAATGTTTTGCTAGATGAAATACAAATAAAACACATGATCTGCCTTCCGGAGTTGCTCAATAAAATGTTTCTAGGATACCGCTACAAAAAATGCTTTGCACTATTTAGGAGGTAGGTGGCTTTCAAAAAAAAAAATGTCACGGGGGTACCTTATTATAAAAAGATTGAGAAGTACAGTGGACTTCCGCCATACAAAATTAATCCTTTCCGGAGTTGGGAATGTAAGGCAAAATCATCGTATGGCGGACAATAGAATCCTATGGTAGTTAGTTAATGCGTGCAAAACCCCAGGTAAAAACATCAACATTTTATATACAGGTTTTTTAATATTATATGTAAGCGCTACTTTTATATAATATTCATGTATACAATTACATAACATCATAAATAAAAATATATATGAAGGAAAAATTAAATTTTATTTTCCTCTGAGTGACGTTAACTTGAGCTACTTATGTCCATAATCCCTAGCAAGGGTAGCCTAGCCTAGGCTTTTTTTGTATTTCTTGATTATTTTCAGCTTTGTTTCCATTTTAATCATCTTTTTTCTCCCCTTACCATCACTAGCAATCTTGGGAACCATGGCTAAGCAACTAAAGTTTGAATTAAGCACTAAAATGTACAATGAATCCGATATTGTAAGCACTCACACGAGGTCAAGTCTTTAGCATATTGCAGGGGTGGGCAACTCCAGCCCTCGAGGGCCGGCGTCCTGCATGTTTTCCAGTTTTCTCTCCCTAACACACCTGATTTAAACCATTAGCTCATCAACAAGCTCTGCTGGAGCTTGAGAATAATCCTAATCATTTGATTCAGGTGTGTTTGAGAGAGAAAACAGGAAAACATGCAGGACACCGGCCCCCGAGGCCTGGAGTTGCCCACCCCTGGCATATTGGCATCTTGGCGACACCATGACACCGCCCAATTGCAGACCAGCATCTTAGTGACACCATGACACCGACCAATAGCAGACCTGCATTTTAGTGACGTATACAGTGACGCATGTAGTGATGTATGAGCATGGTGCAACTCGCAGAGTCATACACGCGCCACTGATTTTGTGTTGTTGATGGCATAAAGTGGAAAATATGCCATAAAGAGGAGACAAAAAAACGTAGTATTCCACATCGTAATGTGAAAAAAACATGAGCCAGGGACGCTGTAACCCAAGAGTCTACTGTACTGTGTGGAGCGTCATCAAAGGACACCATTGGTATTGTTTTGTTCATTTTGTTTTTAAATAGAAAAGTAGGCCAGCTGCAGTCTTTGTTGGCTTGTGCCTTTAAAAAGTGTTCCCTATTGCTGGTGATCAGGGGCTATAACTCCAACCTGATTGACCATTTTTCAGCTTCATGCTCCTTGTTTTCTTTTTGTCAATGTGTATCAGTTTTTTACCTGGGCATTCAGTGTACTTTTGCTTCATGAATGTTTCCGTGAACACATTGTTATTGTTATTGCTGGAATATTCTGGCAAACGTCAAGAAGAAATGGGCCCTATGGATCTTTATTTTGAGCCCCTTACATCACACACATACAGTACACACGCACACATATGTAAATGTACTCTATACTGGATTAACGTAGTCACATTAATCCAGTATTATACCTTTTTCTTAATTTGTGTATTCGACTTCTTTCCATGTCTGCTCTGTGGCTTATGGGGCCAGTGCTGAAATATTGTTAGCAATATTGAGCCTCTACTTAGGTGTGTATCTCAGTAGCTTTGCTTGTAGTTTGTCAACTCCAAAAAACTGTCCTCAGAAACAACCAAATTACAGCCAAACAGGAAAGTTTTCACAGAGTTAAACTGCTTTGCATCACACTACTTTCCTCTATAGAAACATTTGGTTCGTGAAATCTGTCCCCATAAAATTTGGTCTAAGAGACACATTTGTCTCTAGCATAAAAGATGTAAATGGCTGCACACTTTGATGCTCACAGGCTGACACAGTTGCTTTTCCTACTAATCATATTTTAATAAACCGTGCTGACTAAAATGTGCTGTTCAGTCCAGATTCGGATCGTTGATCGCTAGCGGCTAATTTATGCTAGATGCAGCTATAACGCAGCCCAAGCCAACACTTGGCAAACACTTGCAATAGGTGCTGTATCTCAACGACAAAGTTGTTTGTTAGTGCAATGAATTGAATTCAACATTATTTCAGAACACCGTTCTATTGTTTGTAACAGGAATTAGTGCCAATAGTTGCAGTGCAAAGACTTGTGAAATTGTTAGGCCATAACATGTTGCCATAAAAACTTCAAAATAAAAGCTCACCAAGCATCCATGTACATTTATATATTAAGCTTTATTTCGAAGTTGGATTTTCTAGCGTGTTTTCCTGTCAAGCAGAGCATTAATAGTTGTTGCTGCATAAGAAAAAAAAATGCCTCAAACATGTTTTTGAATCAAGGTTCTGAAATTCGTTGTGGACTTGTTTCAACCTTACAAAAAAGTGCAATGAAATACAAAGGTGTTTTGACTGTTTTCAGTAATAATATTCTCTATGATAATATCAAAAAAGTGTTTTAAGGTCACCATTCTAGAAGAAGAAAAATCAGACATTTGAGCAAGCTTCGGTTTCAAAAAGCAAATACGGATTTAAATGATATCTACAGCAAACTGGACTTCTTTCCTTTTCTTTATAGCCGGTTTTGCCTGATCCTGATCCATCTTGTGGTTTGTGAACCTAACGATTAAATAGTTTGCATGGAAAATTTCCTAACGATGATGCATACTTTGCTTAAGGTTGACCACACCATGTACTGAAACACCTGTAAACTTCCCATTTGTTCATTTTTAATTTACTTTCCCCATAGGAAGTACAGCAATTTTAAATGATCGCTATGAATTTTAATTAGAACTTCAAACAGTTGAGCTGCAGCCGGCCCAAGCAGCGCTTCTCTTTGATCAGACATCAGTCTTATTTTTTTTTTTTCTTCTCACTTTCTTCCTCCGGGCAACTCTCTTCTAATTGGCTCAGCGGTGCTTCCAAGCCTCTCTGTCATCTTTTGCTCTATCTCTCAAGTCCTTCTGTAGACATGAAAAGATTGCAGCTATACAAAGAATCCTATTTTTTTTTTCCTCAGACAGGTTTTATGAAAATTGACTTTTTGTTCCTGTTCTGCACTACTAAATCATCTTTATTTTGTTTTATGTGGCCTCCATGCGGCTCTGCTGTAGGTAACACGGTGAAGAGAACATGTTTTGTTGAAGTACTTGTTTGTGCTATTCCAGGGCCCTCTCTTTTTGGTGTGTGCTGTGTTGTTAATGTAGTGAAGTGGCTCATCGGTCAATGAGCTAGATTTAACACCTGACTCCTAGCCGGAGCGGCTGTTTGTTCCTCAGTGCGAGGTCCCTCGGGACCTCCTCGAGTGGAGGCAACATATTCCGCGATCAATAGCAACATCCAAGAAGGCTGCCATCAGAGGGGCGAGGCGTGCTCTCAAAGGAAGCTATATTTTAGACTGTATACTGTATTTTTATTAGATCATATATATTTACATCTTGCACGCCTCGACCCTTGGTGCTCCCAGCAAACTTGGGTTCTTATTGCCTCTTGTTCATTGGCTTAAAGGTCTTTTTTTTTTTTTTCAATAGTGAGCTATCAATAGATCACCTTTGACTTTGGGTTCTGTCGATAGATATGCTTTTAAAGCTCGATTTCCTGTGTATTAGCTGAACTTTTCTTATTTGATATCTCATTCTCAGTCAGCGCTGGGTTTATTGCTGGAGTGCATCTACTAATTATCTATGAGGCCCACTTGCCCCTGGATCAGCTTGACTATTATTGTCACTGAGTTTGTATCGACTCATCCTCATCTTCTTTGTCTCTCCAACCCCCCAACCTCTCCAGGCCTTGTCCATGAGTGAGGTGAACGGGCCCAGCCCCCAGGTGGCAGAACCGCAGATTGCGATGTTCTGCGGCCGTCAGCTGCTGCACATGAACCCACAGACTGGCCAGTGGGAGCCGGACCCTCAAGGCCGCAAGGACTGCTTCAAAGATCCCAATGAAATTCTCTCCTACTGTCAGGAGGTAGGCTTGAGAAATGTGACTAAAACCTTCATGTGACTAAAAACTATTACAATAATCAGATATAGAAATACAAAATTTGGTCTAATGCCTTTAAGTTTAGTATACTCTAATGAAAATACTATTTAGGGAATATTTTTGGAATTTGCAAAATGTTTTGTAGAATTATACCCTTCCTAATTTCTTTTTTAATTAGATAACAATGGCTATATAATTATTAAAAACGTTCAACATAATATCACGTCTTATTATACTCTTTTTTCCTGACATTAAGAGACACTAAAGCATTAACACCACCGTCTTTACTACTACCTACCTATTTTAGCGGAAAGGGCAACCAAGCGCCATCTGGCGGCCACAGGATGCACATGTAAAACCAACGCAGCAGCATTATTTGATGGTTCATGATAGGTTTTATATTTGTTGACACTTGCTATATAAATATCATGGGGCACCTCTTTCGTTAAATTAAAAAAAATCCCAGTGTTTCAAAGCAATGAGGGATTAAATTAGAAAGTCAGTCAAGAACACTGAACAAGGTGATAATAAAGTTATGTTTAACAAAGTACTAGACAGGCTTTGGCATGGTATTAGAAAAGTGCATGAGCCTTTCCTTTATATAGTCATCTTCCTGTAGCCCACAACCATTATTTGATCATCCAGCGTGACACTTTCCTCTGACCAAATGTCCCCTGTCCCTTCCTCTTGCCTTCATTCCCTCTGCAATGCCTCTTCCTTCTCTTCCATCTCTGCATGGACCTGCACGACCAGATGTACCCAGCGCTTTCCATCTCCCATGTAGAGGAGGCAAAAAGTCCTGTGAACATCCCTTACTGGTGTAAGAAAGGCTGGAGCCATTGCCAGGCGCGCCCCTTCATAGTGGTGCCCTATCGCTGCCTAGGTAAGCACCAAACAGACCACTGCAGTACAAATCAGCCAAATGTGTAACTTGCAATTCAGCTTGCAGGGTTGTAAGAAGAAACATTTTCTTGCAATGTTGACTTAATTTAATCGAGAAGGTGAGGAAAATGTGGAAGAGAAAGTCATTTAACTTACAGCACACTTTAGTCTGTTTTGTCGTGAGTAATACAGTAAGGTCAGAAGTTTGGAAATACCTTCAAATTCACATAGTCAAACACAATAAGAGGTCAACAAAATATTGATAACACACAGCTGTGAACTGAAAGTCATTCAAAATCATATAGCATTATCCACATCATAAAGCTGACTGAGAAAATACCAAGATGTGCAAAGCTCTCATCTTGGAAATCTTTACCCCTGTGAAGAATCTAAAATCTAAAACTATATTTTGGTTTTAATAAGTTTAATAACGTTACATGAATTTTTGCTTTAGTAAATGACTCCTTACATGTTTCTGTGTAGGCTAAATGAATATAAAATCTATAAAAATAAATTAAACATGAATAATAAAGAGGTGTTTGAAACTGTTAGTAGTTAAAGAGGATCAATATCGTCAGTCTACAATGATCAGTATGAGGTTGCTTGAAACATATATGTCTATGAACAGAATACTGTGTTGAAATTATAATCTCATGTTTACAGCAGGCACAGTTTGAACTAAAAAATACAAATGTAGTTTTTGAAGAGACAACAGAGTTGCAACAATGACTCGAGTATCGATGCTTATAAAACTAATCGATTGGCATTTTATCAAAGCATATTGTAACATATACAACTCCAGCTTATTGGAAAATAATGATCAACATTTTTGGCTTTTTTTTTACACTTTACTGACAACACCGAATTGTAAAAATATAAAAAAAACATAATACAATTTTTAAAGTCCATTTGAAAATGGAGTTCTCTAGTTCTATAAATGTAAATACATTTTTTAAACATTACATTTTTCAATGAATTGACAAAACAATTGGCAGACTGATCTGTAAAATAATCATTAGTTGCAATCCTAGACGATAGTTTGCTTATTGGCGAACGATAACATAGAGAATGATTGGTTCAATTCTCATTTCATGTAGTCCTCTCTGTCGCTTCACTTTACTTAATTTTAACACTCATCGGTTCTATTTTTTCCCTGTATCTATTCCAGAATGTACTCATCACCAAATATGTTGATGAAAATTTTTCTGTGCCAATATTCTCCGCTCAATAAAACACCATTGCCAAAATCCTGCCATAGTCCAAAGCAAAAGGATGATAGGGTGTAAATTAAGGTAAAAATAACAGAAGTGTTTGTGTGCAAGGCGTGCAAGACTGCATGTGCCAATACTCCCTGCCAAAGAACGTCAAGGCCAGAATTACTAATAACAGTGGCTTAATGTGATGCACAACAAACACTAAATGACAAAATTGGGCAGTTAAGTACAAATAAAGGAGAAAACTGGCCGTGCTAATATAGCAAACTGCCAACTACTTCCCACACACTCATGCAACCCATCGTTGGTTAGATATGTAGAGGAATATATACCGTACACACAAAAAAAATGTTGTAACAGCCAAACCCTGATAACTTATGTAGGTGGCTTGAAGTTGTCCTCGGTGGATTCATTCCGATTAGCCTGACTTGTCCCTGCATCTCATTTATTCCAAATTATTGTCATCACATTACATAGCTACCAACATCAACACACCACTATAAAATAATCATATTCAATCTTTGATTATGGACACAATGAAATTGCTCGCCTGTATGCTGTCATTGTAAGGCCACTGATGCATTAAACACTGGTAACTGTATTAATCATGGTAATGATAATAACTTTTAGTAATGATAATATTTATTAATAAACATTTATTATTATTATTGTTTCAATACAGTAAAATCAGTGTTTCAGGTACATGTGATAAACTTGCAAACAAGGAAAAAAAAAACGGTCCACAAAATTAGAAAGTTGCTCCTCAAGTGAGGGAAATAATTTGCAAAATCGCTAAAAAAAAATAATAATAATTTTTCAAGTATTGTACTGCATACTGTATTGTATGCAGATTCACAGTATATGTGAGTTGCTGACACTGACTAAAAAGGGAAATTTTCATCTTAAATACACTCACGTACTGTTCCTGTACAGTTGTTACGGCAACCAGTCACACCGCACACTACAAGTCGGGCTAATCTTTGAAAGACAATCAATAATTGATTCTCTTCTTTGAAAGACAGCATGAAGAGAAAAGATGTTGAAATTAGGCCAGGTGAACGATGCCCCGCTTTGGAAGCCAGACCTGTATTCCAGAAAGGAGAAAATGACACTGACGTCTCTGTGTTTTTCAGAAGGTGAGTATGTGAGCGAGGCCCTGCTCGTTCCGGACCGTTGCCGTTTCCTCCACCAGGAGAAGATGGATGCCTGCGAGAGTTATGTCTACTGGCACAACATTGCAAAGGAGGTGTGATACACATCAGTGCATCTAAATGAGTGTGAGGTTTTAATACGTGTTGGTAAAGCGTTGAGGACGACGTGTGTTGTTCTCAAGGCGTGCACTGTGGACAATCTGGAGCTTCACAGCTATGGCATGCTTTTGCCATGTGGAGAAAATTTCCGCGGGGTGGAGTATGTATGCTGCCCAGGTCGAAGCAGCGCCAACAGTAAGGCAGAACTGGAGGAAAGAGAACTCCTAGCAGGTCACCAGACCTCACATAATCGCGGAATACTCAATTCTGCGTAAGACCGCCGACAGATTCTACTCTGCCATCTTAGCATGTACCGAATGATAAATCACTGACTTTTTTTCCCTACAGAGCCAAAGTCATTGAACCCAGCCCGAGTCCCTCCCCCGACACCGACATGTACGAGACGGACATGGAGGACGACGATGACCAGGTGGTGGAGGAAGACGAGGAGGAGGAAGAGGAAGAAGAGGACGAGGTGGACGAGGAGCCGATTGACGAGGAAGACGAGGAGGAACCCATAGCAGTGAGAAACCCGGAGAAGTACGAATACCCCATCGACTCTGGTCCCTACCAGACGTCTGACTACCTGGACTCGTCCTACTATGACAAAAGCTACAAAGCCACAACCTCGCCACCTCTGATGAAAGGGGACAGCGGTACGTGATGATAAGCACAACTATTACTGATGTCAAATATGGGGTGATAACACTGCTTTCCATTTTCCATGTATTTTGTTTTTCCAAAATGGATCAAATGAGTATTTTCCTTCAAAATGATAAGGCATTCTGTTTTCACTGATGGTCCTGCAGTTTTTACGGTGTAATATAATTTCCAGTCTTTAAAATGATGCTTTGTTTTTGTACGTATTGAACCCTGCAGCTTAAACCTTAAACAATGCTATAGCTAATTTATGATTTTTTACAGACTGCCAGTACTGCAATCCCAATTCTCCCTCCTAGCCCTCGTTTGACTGCTTGTTAGGGTGTGCAAGTATCAATCGAATCGATACTAAAGTGGGGATTGGTATTGTAGCAATACCAGAATTAGTATCGATCCTTTACATTTCTTTCTTCAAATTAGGAGAGGTTCTATTTCTTCAAGTTCTACAAGTCTACAAGAGCACCTCGAATGGCTGACATTTTTGAGAAAGTTAGAAATGAGAAAAATATTAGCTCTTCAGGCATGAATTTTTGAAACATTTTAAAGGCTCGAATGGCTAAATATGACAGTTAAAAAGGTATCGTAAAAATAACAGTGGAATAACGTGTGAAACTGTGAATGTGTTTAGCATTCACACATTTATGGGGGGATTTATGACAAATTCTGGGAAAATTAAAATCCATTTCAGGGTAAGGCAGTAAAATGAAATGTGGAAAAAATTGAAGCATTTGAATATTTTCCAGATGCACTTTGTCTACTTTGAATCAAAGAAAGTGAAAGCTGTATTTTCTGTGGCTCCTACTGCAGTGACAACCACTCGACCCACAGATGGCGTTGATGTTTATTTCGAGAAGCCAGTGGACGACACGGAGCATGCCAACTTTTTGCGTGCAAAAACAGACCTGGAAGAACGGCGGATGAAGCGCATCAATGAGGTAAATTTCACAGGGTGAGAAAAGCTGGCCCGATTATCATTATGTGTGTAACCTGCTTCACACAATTCAGAGCCAGAAGAAAGACATTCGACAATGAAAATGCTCCTTCACCCAAAAATCTGCCTTTCCCAGCAAAATTGTTAGGAAGCAGTCTATGTCCTGTGACCTATGTACTGTATTTTCAATGGAAACCGTGCATGTGTATGTTTTCTGATGTGAAATCTTTCCGTTTGTCAGATCATGAAGGAGTGGGCTGAAGCAGACAACAAGTCAAAGAATCTGCCAAAGTCAGAGCAGCAGGCCCTAAATGAGGTCAGTATGCCAGGTGGTATTATGGCAGCAGCGCTTGCATAACCTCCGTTTTATTCCTTTTGTCCGCAGCACTTTCAATCCGTGCTGCAGACGCTGGAGGAACAAGTGGCGGGCGAGAGGCAGCGGCTGGTGGAGACTCACCTGGCCAGAGTGGAGTCCATCCTCAACAATAACCGCCGTCTGGCCCTAGAGAACTACCTGACTGCAGTTCAGTCCGACGAGCCCCAGGTAAAACAAGAAGGAAGGTAGAAACCGCAAAATGGCCGCCATGAAACATTCCTGTCCTCCTTGTAGCCAGAGCGCGTGCTGCAGGCTCTGAAGCGATACATGGCAGCCGAGCAGAAGGACCGCAGACACACCCTCAGACACTACCAGCATATTGTGGCCGTCGACCCGCAGAAGGCTGAGCAGATGAAATTCCAGGTGCGTGACGCTTTGAAATTTCCTGCAGACTAGTGAAAATCGAGCTCTTGGTGTCGCTTCAATAAACTCATGAAAAAACGTATAGTAAAGGATCTATTTATCTTCTTGAAGCTTCGATCAAAGTTAAATTTTGCTGACAACAGAACCAACTTTATTCTTTGGTTCTGCAGTGGACCCTCCAGTGGATGTCGAACAAAATCCTTTACGTGAAGTTAGTTGACGTTCTAGTTCTAGATATGCCATAGTAATCTCAAAGAAACTAATGTCAAACTAATCACCAGTTGATGATCTGCAATGTACGCATAAGCAATAAAGTCTAAACAGGATAGTTCCGGTTGGTCTATGTTCTCCATGAAAAGGCTTGAAAATATGCAGTAAAACGTAAAAGGAAACTACTCTACAAAACTACACCGTAAAATGAGTTGAGGGTAATATTTTAAGAAGTAGCCAAAAGTTCAATAACTAGATTTATTGTGACTTGCAATTGTTCCAGGTGTACACACATCTGCATGTCATCGAGGAGAGAATGAACCAGAGTCTGGCGCTGCTCTACAAGGATCCTATCTTGGCCGAGGAGCTCCATGATGACATCCGTATGCTGGGACATTTCCTTTTGTGAATTAGAAAAATTCAAAAGGTCTCATGACAGATCAAATTCACAAAAGTGGTCTTTTTCCCGTAGAAGAGCTGGTGCGGGCGGAGCGCGGCGACATCAGCGAGCTCATGACCACGTCCTTCTCTGAGACGCACACCACTGAGGAGCTTCTGCCAGCTGAGAGCGAGGAAGAGAAGGATGACGAGGAAGAAGAGGAGAGAGAGTTCCAGAACAGGCCTTATCCTCCCCGCGTCGGTATGTGCTGTGTCTGCATCACGTTACATCTATTGCGTTCGGCTGTCTTTTGTAATATTGTCTTTTGTCTTTGTCGCTACAGACCTTCAGTCAAATAAAAAAGGTGAGCAAAGTTTCATTCTCTATCTATTGGGGTTGTGCAAACTATAAGTAATGAGGGAAAAGACATACCTTGTAATAACACTAAAGTAAAAGACTTTACTCGGTTGTATTGTTCTATCCCATGACTGTCCATCCCATATAATTATTTTTCTGAGACAAGTATTTAGAATTGTAATGACATATTTATTCATAAGTTTTGTTAGTGGGTGAGGTGGGGTGAGTGAGGCACCAATCTGCCTCATCACCGTCACTTTACCGCACTGCACCTTACAAATCCTGCACAATGCAGGAAAACTGCTAAATTTGTCATTTTCAGCACTAACATGGTATTTTGCACTATTATCCTCATGTATACTATGTATACACTTTATTTCACTCCATCTACTCCATAATATGCGCAGAATGTGAGTCTATTCATTTATTCGTGTTTCACTATTGTTGCCCTTATTGCTCTATTAATGTTTTTCAGTTTTATAGCGAACTTTATTACTTGCTCGATTGTGGAATGGAGTTTGCTCGGGGAAGTGAACAGAATAGGAATTTCATTGTGTAGTATTACTACGGATATGAAAATAAAACTCTTGAATCTTGAATCTTCTTTAACCTAATGAGATGATGATTTTGTGTTTACAGGAGATGAATATGATTATGCAACATCTGAGAGGGCTCCTACTTATGAGTATGAAGAAAAGGTAGGATTCTTATATTGGTCTTAAGCAATTACTATTTCAGAGATCCAACTCCTGTATCTGTGTGTAAGCAATTAGAAAGTTTAAGTTCATAATATGTCCAATTTGATTATTTTTTTAAATTATTTTTCTGTCCCATTCTTAATAAGTGTCTAAATGTTTTGGTGCATTCTGTTTCCTTGCAGATCAACACCTCTGTGGAACTCAAGCAAGTTGTGTACAAGCCTGATGAGATTGAGCGAGATGAATTGGTGAGATGCGATCAATGTTCAACGGTGATCAATGTTCAAGTAACTAAAAAAAAAAAATGAGTCATCGCCTTGCATTTTTCTTTCCAAAGCAACCCGACGCTTTGGAGACGTTCAACCGTGGAGCCATGGTGGGCTTGCTGGTGGTGGCGGTAGCCATCGCCATGGTGATGGTTATCAGTCTTCTGCTGGTGCGCAGGAAGCCCTATGGCACCATCAGCCATGGCATCGTGGAGGTAGGACCACAAGCAAATGCCATTGAAAAACTATAATAGGACTTGGTAGTGCATACTATTTGGGTGGAAAGTGGTCACGCCCACAACGGCGCAAACCACTTTTTTGAAACCGCGCCTAGCTGAGTGCGTCTACAAAAATAGCTAAACTTGGCATGGACCACAGTGTATGACGATTGAACTTGTGCTTGTCTCCAACAGGTGGACCCCATGCTGACCCCAGAAGAGCGACAGCTCACCAAAATGCAAAACCACGGCTATGAAAACCCCACTTACAAATTCTTTGAGCAGATGAACTGAGTCGGTAGCAAGTCCAACGCTGGTTTCGTCCCGTCGCCATGGTGGTGCACCAGCCACACACCTGTAATGGATTGACAACATTGAGATTCATTAATTAACTGGATAAGCTCAGTCTTAAATCCGTACTTATTGTAAATGATCAACTACATCCATCATTCTTTCCAAAATGTGAATAGTGAATATTACTCTTGATCTGATCTAATCTCCATTGGATTAGATGTTACTGTAGAAAATATTCCCATTGAAACAATCATCACAGTGGCATGACTTGACCCACTGGCACACCAGAATGGTGCATAATGCTTTAAAATATGTATTTTTCCACAATTGACTTCATATTGTCACACATAGTTATAGTGTATCCATGTAGATGAGTGTGGTAGGCAGCGTGTTCATCTTCATCTAGCGCCACATATGAGCAATTCAATGAAATTTGCCTTTATCCAAAACCTTATATGAGGTCAGATAGATATTATTTTAAAATATACACACGTATATTCGAGTATCAGCCCTCCACGTTTGCTTTTAACGGATTGGCAAGTATAGAGCAAAAATGTTCCGTATAGCCTAAGTTTAGTTGTACCGCAACCTTAATAAACGAAAAACAGAGTATAGATTTATTGAAAGCATGACAACTCGGTGTATGAAGCGCCTGTGACTATTTGTGTTGTTCCTGTCACTGCTTTATAAAAAGTCGACGTTCCAAATGGACACTGTAAATAACATCGGACGTACACTTAGGCCCCAAATGATTCATACCTCCAGTTATTTGTTGAATGGCTATCTTCTGTCTGGAAATGACTTGACGGAGCAGAAACTGGCTTGAAGCAGCTGTGTTAGGAATATTATTGTTTTAGATCATTGGTTTTTCTTTTTAGTCACAGTCTTTCACATCTTTTAAAACATATTCTTATTCATCGTTTTAAAGGTCATTTTGATCACCGTTTTTGAACAGTAGAGAGCTTTCTCTGGGTACTGTGGCTTACTCCCAAATTCCTAAAATATGCTTGTAACAATCGCTGAAGAGTGTTGCTTGTCCTGCTGTGAAAATTAAGTGTAACTTGCTGAAACTAACAAGTAACCGCAAGGGCAGTTCGTGCTTACCGACGACCGGAATAAGAGCAAGCGGTATAGAACGAATGCCTGAGACATTTTGGACAATTATTCCAAAAGAACACCTTTTGACACAACTTCGTTCAGCTATTTGTGTCAGTCCAGCCAGAAGATAACTATTTGCCTTGTCGAGGGTATGAGTAATTCTGGGCACAAATGTATCCTCCTAGTAGTACAGTAGATGTCCCAGTAGACGTTTATTTAACTCATTGGTGTAACGGAGTAATACATCAACTAGCGCATTGTGCTGTAAACGAGAAGGAGAAGCAATTTCCTTACATGGCTGATTGAAAACGGACTGTTGTAAAAAACCAGCACAAGACGACACAGTAACTTCTTTCTGAATGTATTTAAGGTAGATGTTGAGATTCCATTCCTTTAGTTCCTTTATTTTCCCCGCTGTCATTCCCAGAGTAGTGACGTCAGTAGCGACGTAACATGCGACGATGCTCCGGTCGGTATTTTGTAGCAGCCTGCTCGTATTGTGTCAGGTGAGTGTCAAGGCAGAGGAATTAAAAAGGTGTAAAATACGGAGTGCAGTATATTGTGTCGGTGTGTGTATTCAATCCTAAAAAAAACACAGCACACGTAGTTCTAAGTAGTGATAGTATGTCATTAAGCTACTCGTCTTGACATCTTAACACAAAATATTAGCACTCTATCGATGCTTTGATATATTCTTTTTCCTCTTAGCTGTCTGTGTCATTTTACAAAGCCACTTAGGAGGGTCACGTTGCGGGGTGTGCAGATACTCCCCATTTCTGGAGGTGATGCAAAAACACACACAATGGGGTTGTGATGGTGTGTTTCAAGAGGCGGGCTGTGTAACGATGGGTCACAGCCTTTGTATAATTTGTACAGCTATGTTAGTGAATGTCCACAGTTTAATGATACTACTGAAACCATAGATGAGAATAAGCTTGCCTGTTTTTATTTTGATCGCAAAAACCACCACTGAGGGTTCCCTACCAGCATTTAGCAGACGTAGTAAGGTATGTAATACCGTAGTTACTCCCAATCATGTTTATACGTGTCCTCTGTTCAATCCCCTCCCTGTGAAATATTAAATATGTCATTGAGATTTTAATTGCTGCGTTATTGCCTTTTACAATGCTGTGTTTTGGATGTAATTGTATTTTTTATTTATACTGGACGTGATTATCAGTTGGTTCAAGGGTCATGCTTTTCACATGTCATTTTAGAGGCTTGTATAGTAAAACGATGACATGTTTTGAGATAAATGTGAATTTTAGTCAGGTGTATGCAGCCGTATTGATTGCGACAGTGTGGCACTAAGCACAATTCAACCAAATTGCTCGGTATGCGCTGGGGATGAGCAATTAATTCATTATTTATCATTTGTGAATTTTCTTTGAAAAGTTCTGAACTCCTGTTTTCAGGGCAGAATAATGCTGCCCCTGAGAGTGGTGTCATTCGCTGACGTGCTCTTGAATATACAATAACTTAACTTCCCGTTAATTTTGCTGGGCTTCTAGAAAGCAGACTTGTTGTGGATGATTCAAAAATGCCTCTGCTTCTGGCAGCCAAGTAGTGCTCTCCATTTTGCCTCACTTGCTCCAAGTTGCAGAAAAATCAACTCCAAACAAAGAAGAATTATCATGCCCATCCCTGGCTTACCGATATACAAAAATATATGACTGGTTTGGTTCCAACATGAAGAGAAGATGTTTGTTTCTCTTCCCCCTGTGATCCCTAAACCAAAGCCATGCACCAAGAAAAAGCAGATATTTTAATTTGACCAAAAAAAAAAAATGTTCTCTGTTGTGTAAATGTACTTGTAAGCAACCAGAGGCTGTAAAAAAAACACCAATCTAATTGATAGTGTAATAAAATCGAATGACCCATACACTTTTGTGTTCATTTGTTTAGCATTGGTCTTCACTTGCACATTCTCTGTAGCTAATTCAGTAAACTTGACACAGTGTGTTTGCTGGGGCAGCGCAGGGGATTGAAAAGCCACACTGCTCCTAAAGAGGACAACTTTGTTTCTTCATGGTTTCGACTGTATGGTCCTTGCTAACTCCACAAAACAAGGGAAAACAGACAGCTAAAGAATCACAAAGGAAAATGATATGTCTCAATAAAAACTAGTCGCAATTGTAACTCTGGCATTGATCCTATAATTTGAAAAAAAAAGTCAAATTTGCTCAATGCTCCAGTTGTCACCCTAGAAGTTAAACTTTAATGTTCGATGATGAAATTTAAAAAAATGAACAAGTGCATGATGCTCTCTTAGAAAATGTTGTTGATTTTTCCTCTCCATCTTAAGTTTGGATTAATAGAAAATCAATAGTGGAATATTTAAGGTTGCTAAGCAGAGGAAAATTACATTTTTATGAGAAAAAATACCATGTCAAAATACATTATTGTCATTAGTATTTGGCCATACTATATACCAAATTAAAGCAGCTTCAGAAAATGATTTGGGTGTTAATTGTTTTATTGTTTTTTTGTTTGTTTGTTTGTTTTTTAATGTAGAATACATTTTAGGGCAGATTGGGTGCCAAAATCTTTTTTTTTTCATTTTGCTTGTGTGTATGTTGTAAATCTGACATGCCTCAAAACAGTATCAGTGTTGGCAGGACTGACTCACTCATTCGTCAATATTGGCAAACGCTAAGGACACCGGACATTAGGGGTTCCAAAACGGCATAATCTGTGTAAGTGCTTCAGTATTACATTCTATTATGTTCAATTGTATTTAAACTAATTATTTCCACAGTATTAACTATCAATTTTATGTCATACGGAGATCATGGTGTAAAATGAATGAACTGAATTAACTAGAAAGTCAACATTCCTACCCAGGCAGGTGGCTGATGGACTGTGTGTCATCTGCGATGAATTATCCTAACTTTGCCTGGGATAGGTGCTCATGTTTCTAA
This sequence comes from Hippichthys cyanospilos, assembly GCF_059441005.1. NCBI lineage: Eukaryota > Metazoa > Chordata > Actinopteri > Syngnathiformes > Syngnathidae > Hippichthys > Hippichthys cyanospilos. Next base: position 4,092,205 of record NC_142371.1, on the reverse strand, counting down.
ATGTAATAATCTGGTAGTTGCACTGTTAACGGTACATAAAATGAAATAATTTTATTATTGAGTAACATAAGTTAAAATAACGGTTTTCTTTTGGTAAAAAAAGAAAAAAATCCTAAATCAAGGAATAAATTAAGTTAAATCATTTATCATTAAACTAAAAAGTAAAAACACCAATGACATCTACATTTGTGTACCAGAAGAAATGAAAAAATTAAAACTGAGGCTGTTCAAAAGTTAAAAATGTGTGTATGTGACCATACTTACACATTTAAATAATTGTTGGTATTATTTTTGCGGGGTCCTTAGCTGAACGCAAAAGCCATTGCATGTAATGCAACTGATTGCCAGTGAGTAATGTAAGGAATACAAAGAATGATAAACTGTTAAACTTCATGACTATATTACTTGATCACTGAGTAAAATTGTATGTGGGCAAATTAACCTCATTCCAGCGTCCACATTTATAACGTGACAACTAACCAAGAAAATATAACAGCTGACAGAAATGAAAAGCAATGCCTAAGTAATTTAACGACAAATGATGTTATAACTTCATCTTCTCTTGTAAGCTCTTCTACAGTAAACCGTGGTTGGAGGGGAGGGCCCCAAGTAAAATTTTGCCTAAAACGCCACATAGGCTCAGAGAAACCACAGGAGAACCTTTACATGATGTTTGCTGGTCAGTACAACCTGGCTAATGATGAAAGAAGGGAATATACATGGAAAAAAGAATGCACCCTGTGTGTGTGTTAAGTTTCCTTTCACGTCACAGCGACTTCGGTTCTGTGCTTAACTTTGACAAGCATTGGCAAAAACGTCGCACAAGCAGTAGCAGCACTTCACGCCTTGACACAGATCCTGCTCATTAGCTCTGAAGAGTGGGCGGCCACATGCACATTTGCTTCAGAAATTACAAAGAAGAACAGACACCACACAGGTTCCCTTCAGCCACACCACAACTACGACAGTGAGTTGTATTAGTGTGAAAAAAGACTGTGGCCGTATACAGTGACAGTTTGTCACTGCATCACTCATCAGACTTGTGGTTCCTCAGAACCCCACAGCTCATATACGTCCACTGTGGTAAAATGACTCACATCTACCACGACGTGTGTTACACGACAATCTACCTCTGCATGTTGTTTAGTTTACTAACTCTTTGATTCATTCATGAATAAAAAAAACATGCCAACAATATATAAATTGGTACTTCAGGTGGGAGAATAAATAGTGATTGTGTTCTGGTTTTTGAAGGGCATTGGACCTGGGAACATGTGCAAAGTCTGCCTGAAAGCTGATTTTATGCATCTAACGATTCAAGGGGTGTGATGGAAAAAGTCAGAATTTCTGTAGGGTAATACCCTTTCCTGGAGCTAACTGGAGTCGATGCTAACTGGAGAATTAAACAAGAACAGAATCAGTGGCGACCACCGATTGAGGAAGTCTCGACTGTCCATCTGGGACTGCTTTGCTCGGTCAGGTCCTGAATGCATTGCTGTCATCGACAGAAAACTAAATTATCAAATGTTTACAAGACATTTTTCACAGAAGCATGCTTTTCAATTTGAAAGGGGATGAATGATGTCACTGCTTCCTTTCTCTTACTACGGTCTGCTGGAAAAGCAAAGCTTGCTCTTGTCATGTTTCAGATGACATTTAACATGCTAAATCATGTAAATGAGAAAAAAAATTGACTGTCCAGTCATATGTGACATGAGACCACAAATGTCACACACCAACACTTCATACCCACACAAACATCTTGGTTCACAGAAATTAATGACCAAATGTAATCTATTCTTTGTAGTTGACAATGTAAAATATAAGGAAATAGCATTCATACTTTTTCGTGTGGTTCGTATTTATGAGCTAGATATATTGCATAAGTTTGTCAACTCCAAAGCAAGGATGCTTTTTGCAGACTTGCATTTTGTCACGTTACTATGTGGAATACTGAGTTTTATCGTCCCCTCTTCAAGGCTTTTATCCCGCTTTACAATTAACATCAACAACTGCCAAGACCTGTGGGGTTGGTAGTGTTTGTTGTGTTGCCTCCTCCTGGCGTTTTTAGGTCATTGCTTTTATTTTCTGTTGCCGTCAAACTGCCTCTGCTGCAACCCGTCACTACAATGCTGGTCTGCACCTTGGCATCTCGACTCCCTAAGATACTGGTCTACTATTGGTCAGCGTGATGGGGTCACTACAACGCTGGTCTGCTATTGGTTGGTGCACGGGGTCACAAAGATGGCTGCCTAAAAACTTGATCTCGTGTGAGAGCGCTTTCAATATTGTATTTATTATGCATTTTAGTGCTTTGAAACCAACGCGAATTGGTTATCCATGAGTCCCAAGATTGTAGTGATGTTAAAGAGACAAGTCAGAAGATGATTTATATGAAAACGAAGTTGGAGATAATCAAGAAATATGAAAAAAGCTAAGCTAGCCCAGCCTAGGCTACTCTTACCAGCGAATATGGCCATAACAAACTTCACTCAAAGGTAAATATTATGACATATTATGGTTATTAGGTTATTATTATTAGGGTTTTACATGCATTAGCTAATTAACATAGGTTTGGATTGCCTGCTTTGGATGAGTGGTCACGATATAGGATGGATGGATATGTAAAAAAATATATTTGAGTTAATGGTGCCATACAGCTTGACAGTCAAACACCAAAATGCATTGTGTTCCAGCAGCAAAGTTTAGGAAACACGCAATTCAACACCTTTTTTCAGCATGTTTTACTGTGACATATGGGTACTGTAATGCAACCACTGCTGCAGCTATTTTAACACTTTGCTGGAAACGCATCAAAATACTGAACGCTCAACCCCATGTATGCATGTTTCCTGTCACAGATAAATATCTTCTCTGTGGTTTGGTGTCAGAGCAAAGAAAGTGTTCACGTAGTGACCAAATATTTAACTTGACGTGGTAGGACTGTTAGTCCATACTCATAATTGTCACTTTGGGTCAACAATGTGTGTTGTTAAGGTTAATGTTCTTGTAGTTTCTGTAGTTTGTAGTGCAAATGTCAGCAGATTAAGATTTTTTTGAGTCCAAGGCTCATTGTGCATTTTTACCAAGTTGGTACACCACTTACAGCCAAGGTGGTTGGGCAGGCACAGCAGAATTAGTGTCCTAGAAAGCCTGATGGAGTGACAATTTAGTGGCAGAAAATCGAGCTAAACCTTATGCCTGCTCATTGCATGCCTAACACAAATGTAGATAGCTGGTCTAAAGAAACGTACATAATCAAAAACGGAGACCCACATGCTATTGCTTTGATGTTTTATATTTTAAATAACATGATCAATCAAAAAATGAGAAAAAAATGTGTAAGTGCGCATGCAAGTGGTATAGAATGATTGATACCTCGCTAGTCATGGCTACTGTGACCGAAGGGGTCTTTTTCCTCAGGCACAGTGGTTTCTAAAAATCATAATAGCAGTTGTAGATGAATTAATGTTTATGAGTGAATGAGGTGAGTGAATAAGTTTCGTAAGTTAACTCAAGTTAAGCAGATATTCTCTACAACCTTTACTTTCTGCCGTCGTTAGGCTGTTTTCTTTTGTGATTCGCCTAATAATCAGAAAATAACATGAAAACAAAACATTGTTCATTCTGTATGTCACAGACTTGCTCAAATGTGGGGTGTTCTTGAGTTTAGCTTTGCAATGCTCCACTACATTAGCATCTTTGTTACTAACATTAACTTTAAGCTTCGTTACTAACATTAGCTGTGGCTGCATTCACAGCTGGGGTTTTTGCATTTATGTGGTAGGGCTAAACTAGAGGTGCTTTTGTGGTAAGCAAGTCAATGCATAGCGCTTCACTTCATATCATTTTTCTTTATCAAAGGAGCCATTAGGGCATTTTTCATTTGAAATTTACCATTCAGCGGTCCGACAAGTATCAAATGTTCCTCCATTTTCACGTCTTTTTTCCTTCTTATTCTGAACTTGCCCTCCCACTCATAAGAGGAGCTTATCAGGTTATGCCAAACACAATAACAGTCAATCAGAGTCCATTACTGGATGTGGTTGACCTTTGTTTTTCAAACACCAACAACTCAAGCATTAGAGGTTTGAGAGAATAAGAAAATAAAAAAGGATTTTGTCAACATACAGAAAGCATAAAGTGAGAGATCAAAAATGTGCTTAAGGTGACACATAAAGCTTTAACTATTGTAATTTAATGTCACTCTTTTATTTTGGCCCCCTATATTTTTGTAAACTGCAAGCTACCCCCTTTGAGTACACCCATACAATTACATAAAGTGCAATATAAGAGTTGTACAAAAAAATCTTGATCATCAAAATAATAGTTTGCCTTGTTGTATTATATAGAAAGGAATTTGTGATTTATAAGATGATCTAAATTTTCGCTTTTAAAATTAGTTCCACATCAGTGACATAGCAAATGCCCAAAACAAGGTAGCAATAAAAGCACCAATGATAGAGATGAAGGGGAGGGGCTACAAGCACAGCGGAAACTACACTAACAAAATGTACATCCCCAATCAAATGTCATCATTGCCATGATGTGAGACATCCCATTACTCACCTGGGAGAATATGCACTGTATACTAAGTAAGTGTCTCATCAACTTTTCTTTCTTTAAGTACACTCCTTTCAGCACACTTGTCTGATGAGTGATCATTGGCTTTCTATCAAAATATTTGAATTTTCTGCTGATGTTCTCCTGCTCCTCTTATTCTCTCGCATGGAGGCTGAACTTCATGAGTTGTCCAGTCAAGGAATGGATGCTTCAACGCGTCACGTTATTAGGTATAGCAGCACGGTGTGATTACAAAAGCTGTAGCCGCTGTCTTACAGAACTCAAAATATTAGAAACAGCCTTCAGCACAATACAATTCTAAACATTTCCAAATAGAACATAGGATATCTTGCAAACCAATACCTCTCTGACAGAGTCAAATGTTAGCATCATATTTTTTTTTTCAATTTTTTTCACTAGACTATGAAGTGGTGTGGTAAGGGTAAATCAAAGCATTGCACACTTTGTAGAACACATGCAAAAGCTTTAAATACAGTGAGTGTCATCTAGAGAGCAATGTCGGCAGAATCACAGAAGAATATACAGTTGTGGTTATAAGTTATTTCCTGCGGCAGAATGATACAGCCTACATTTTTGGTACAGGGGAAGATAACCGAATTCGGCATTCATGCTTACATTGATTTGGCCCCGACCCTAACAATAAAGTAATTGAGGAAGCTGTACTCTAAAAGTTTTTTCATGTCAATAAGCTGTCTAAATGTAACGCTCTGAAGGATACAAAAAAAGGTGCAGTAATGTGGAATCATTTTCACAAAGCTGCCATTTAGTATGTTTGGATATTGCAGATAAGGAAGGTCCGCTATTGCAAATTAGTAGATGTACACGCTATAAATATACAAACAGCTCTAGAGAAGATAAGACATTAAAAGAAAAATGTTTTTTTTATGTTTTGACTTTTTGCATATAAATTGTTATATTGTCAGCAACCCAATAAATATAAGCAGTTCAGGGAATGGATTTTTGTATTTGAGAGTTATGCTCTTAGTCGTTTATAGAATTAAAAAAAAAAAAAAAAACTTTACATGTCAATAGCAAAATCGGAGAAGCAGATTATTCTGCATCGGCATTGGTTTCTATTTTATTTTGCTTCCGTGTACTGTATATGAATACTCACAGGATAGTAAGTCATTAAACATTTGACATCTCTCAGAATTGACCAGTATGTATTAACAAAAAGAACTAGTGTACAGCATATTTACAGGACACAAACACATGTCATTTTGGTTAAAAAAATAACAGCAAACATAATAAATAATAATCATAATATTCATAACCATATTTTTAAACGACCTTTTTTTTTTAACAAAAGAGGTATGTCTATGTGAGCCTTAAACTTTTAAATGAATATATAATGTACATCGTTTAGGAAAATATTGTCCAGGTGACATCTAACTTTAGAACAGTCATATTTATATATGCATAGTATTATATAACAAACAACATCAGGCAAACTAGAGAGTAGCGCAAAGGACTTGTGAGTAGTTATCTACTTTACAGATTTTATAGTTTAATATTTATTAACTCAGCATGTTCATCTGCTTCGATAAATACCAGCAAAAGGAATAATATAATGTGCATAAAAATGTGGTGATAAGTCATAAGCAGAGTCAAAGATGACACGCCAGCATTGGACATTTAATACACTATACCCCATATCATGTAAACTCAAAATTTGAAAAATATGCAAAAATGCTGAATGTTTGGGCGGGAAAATAAGTGTGTGTGGAAATTAAGTCGAGCAAGTACGGACAGATAGACTGGCTGAAGAGTTTATGAAAAACTGACGCATGTTCTGAAGAAATCCCGGTGAGAGGCAATGAAATGTCATTCTGTTTCACATTTACATTTGATCTTTCAAAGGGGGTTGCTTCTAAAAAGTGGCTCATGCGCTGCATCAATGTAAAAGATCTTTTAGCTCCCAATTATCCGGGCAACACATTACAGCATTATTTTTAATTTGTGAAGATAAAATGATCATCACTGAAATTCTATTTGAACTTGAACGTTTTTATAATTTTAGTGTTTACTCAGGCTTTGTGAAGGGAGTTTTGTGGCTTCACAGTGCATATGTAAGTACCGAATGCGCTCTTTCTAACAAAACACAAGCACAGTTGCGCACACTTTGTTGTGATTTCAGATCTGACTGACAGTGAGACAAGAATACATAGCAAGTCCTTTGCAATACTACAATCCAAAAAAGAATAAAATTTGAAAACGAGCTTTGTGTTTGGTTTAGATGTACGGATGAGCCGTTTTAGGCAAGCATATATATTTTGTAAAAAATTAAGAGGAACTGAAAGATCCTGGTAACTTCATTCATTTATTCATTCATTGTAGGAGATCAAAAGTGGAGAAAGCTAGTGATTGTATGTATTACTGTACATGATATTCAGACTTTATATTTAGATTTATTACTTTTCTTTGCAATATTATAAGTCAAATAATTTAGAGAATATTTCTTTTTCATCATTCTCATAACACTATGTCACTTTATTTCCAAGCTTACATGTTTTTTTCCATTGTGATTCACTAATTTATATTGTTGTGCTTTTTTTTTTTTTTTTTTTACCGAAAAGAAACGGTGTTGGAATGAAGTAAGATAAATGATTATATCAAACAGAAAAAGGAAGTACTGTAGGTTTCCTGGTGTGATTATGCTCCTTCAATCGTCGGTCAAAAAGTAAAGAAAATAGTATTTGCTGATTATTTTACCATTTTTCTAAGCATTTGCAGCAATTGTATGAAAGTAACACTGCTTTCATTAATTATTTTATATAAATCCATACTATAACCTATAACCTTGTATCCTTAAGAATATATATATATATATATATATATATATATATATATATATATATATATATATATATATATATATATATATATATATATATGTATATATATATACAGTATATATATATATATATATATATATATATATATATATATATATATATATATATATATATATATATATATATAGATATATATATATATATATATTTAAAATTTGCTGATAGAAAAGTTTAGTTTAACTTTAGTTAGTTTAATTTTAGTTTGAATTTTTCTTTACAAGCAATGATTAGGTGAACACTGCAAGGAAGTTGTGTAAAGAATTGACCTGGATGGAACTATTTTAAAGTCAGTTTGCAAAAAAAAAAAAAAAAGATCATAAAATACAGTGCATAGTGCAACTCAAATTAAGCCAAAATGTGTTCGATTTGACAGTCAATAACTTATTAAGTAAACACATATGGCATGAATTCATGTCCTTGTAGCTTTATTAATTGTGCCATGCAATGCATTCTGTGAACTGAAAAGGTTTTTTTCTTCATTTATTTATTTATTTTTTACTGTTGAGCCCTGCTATTTGCAGGGAATAGTTAACATGGAGAGTAAAAATCTCAATATGGTTGGCACCTATAAAATCGGCTGATTAATCGGTAAGTGGATTTTTTTTTCCTGCATAAAATCAGTATCGGTCTAAAAATATCCATCTGGATCAGGCACCTACTGGTGAAGTGTGTTCAATCAAGCTGACTTGTATGTATTATTAGTTTCACAGCAAAAATTTGTTTTAACTGATATTTTATTGTTGTTGGACTTTTATTAACACATTTTTCCTACAATGCCTTCATTTTCCTGATCGGTTTCCTTTTTAGAAATACTGCATACAACCTGGGAACATTCCAGGTGCACTAAAAGCATAAAATACGATATTTATATCTCACAAACAAATCTTGTATTTCCAATAAACAGACACACTTAAAAGAAATCTCATATTCACAAAAAATCCTCATGTCGTAAAACGAAAAACTCATGAAACAACTGAAATGCACCAAAAAAAAAAAAAAAAAAAAAAACTCCTCTCATCCTCCACTAAATACATCTCACTCACATCATAAAGAGTAACTTCTTTACCCAAGACCATTTTATTGAAATAAAAAACACATGCAGATCATTTATTCATTTATTCATTTCATTTATTTATTCATTTATTTATACCTTTATGTCTTGGTGAGACCGTTTTATGACGATGTGAGTCATCGGTGCCTCATAGGTAGGACCCTACTGGAACATGAGATACATTTCGCTGCAATATTTTCTCTCCCCTCTGTTGCTTTGTATTTACACATTGTTCAGAATATATCAAGTGACCTCCGCGATGATTCGACTCGACAACGCTCAATACTTCAATTTCCTGCAACGGGCCAACGCTTTACGCCGCTCGGGTTCAATGTGCGATGCCCTCATATCAGTCAAGAACCAGACTTTCAAAGCTCATCGGCTGGTGTTGGCCTGTGCGAGCAGACGACTCGAACAGAAACTCGCCCAAGCGGAGACAGACCAAGAGGTCCACTGTACACTGGATGAACTCTCACCCGGAACCTTCCAGCAAGTCTTGGACTTTGCCTATACGCAGAGCCTGGAGGTTCCGGATGAGGACCTGCGGCAGCTTCTCCGAGCCGCACAGTTTCTGGAAATGAAACAACTGGAAGAGCAGTGCCAGCGCCACTTGGACGCACTCCTCATCAGGACAGAACAGGCGGGTCAAAGACATGAAGCAACGAGTGAGAGTGATGAAGAAGAGGATCTTAAGAAAAAGTGTCATGACCGAGAGAAACTGCAAGAGAGTACTTTGATCATAACCGGTGACATCGAAAAGATAACCGCAGAAGAGCCGAGAAAAAAGTCCAAATTGATGAATTTCACGAGAGACAGCGTCATCACCAGCTCAGTCTCCCACTTCTCCTCCTCTCCTTGGACCAGTCCAGACCACATGTGGAGCTCTGCAAGCAACCTGAGACGCATAGCCCAGAACTACTCCAACTTCATAGCGGAGCATCCCCATGGACATGGACATGCCCACAGCCCCCCCGCACCCCGGATCTTCCCTTTGCAAGGACCTCATTTCCAGTCACCGACTCAGCGTGGAGTTGCTGGCTTGCATTCACACTATGGACCACAGCTTTACTCTGCCACTATTGGTATGGGGGCTAACATCAACCAGGTCTTGCAGGTGACAACTTTAAAGGCCAGGCAGAAGACAGAGAAAAACAGCCAGTTCAGGTAAGTCTGCACTATAATGCTATTATTATTACTTTTTTTTGTTTTATTGGGTGGACGTTCGGAACCACTTTCTTTGACCGATACCAGTACATGTATTCGACTCTTGAGTAGTCACTGATAACGATAGCGAATACCAATATCACTAATACATTTGATACACAATATTTATCCCAAAACACAATGGCAGGTCATTTTTAGCAAACATCAAAATATTCAAATGTAGCATTTTTCTTCAAATGTCATGAATTTAACTCTTTCACTGTCATTGAAAGCTATATAATGAAAAACAAATGCATAATGCAAAATGCATAAAACACAATTTTAACTGGACTGGCAGTGAATGAGTTAACTTTCTGTGTTAATGGCGATTTTCTATTCTTCTAATTTGTAATTTCTCATTGCGATAAAAAACTGCTCTGAATGGGTGGTCGATAATATCGACTGCCATCGAATGTACTAGTATTGGTATTGGTAGTTGCCCTATCTCTAACAATAATAACAATACTGTAGTAATTGTTATTTTTTCCTTTAATTTAATTTTACTTTATTTTATTACTATTTATGGTAATAGTCATAGTAGTTGAGGAAGTAGCATACAATATGCATTAAGATATAATTTAATATATATTATAAATATAGGATACATTACATATTAGATATCATACACAAGTATGCGTAATACTTTTTAATATACTGCATACGCACATATTATATGTAATATTCGAACAGTGTCCTAACAGGACACTGTGAATGTCATAATGTATATACGTTACATTAAAGTTGTTTCAAATATATTCTTATAACATACATATTGCAGAGTATATATTTTACCCTATACCGGTGCTTTATTATAGTTGAAAAACACTAAGCACATTGTAGGGGTTAGATTCCAGCAGGCCTGTGACCCATGCATACTGTTGTTAATATTATGATTATAGTTAGGATCATTATCATTTTTATTATTAATTCATCCCTTCATTCTTCTTTTATTTTTTACAAGCTTGAATGCCGGATATCCCTTAGACATTACCTCTGTTCTCATCATTGTCTTTTTTCTCAAATGTTAAAGTATTAATCATCAGTCTATTTTTTTCTTCAGTGGTTCTAGCAATACATTATTTCCCCGAATTAACTTGATTTTTTTCCCCTTCAGAATGTTACAGCACCTGACTCATCAACATGTGCTGATTCTGATGTCTTTCAGTTGAGATGAACAAACAAAAAGTCAGACCTACCATAAAATATTCTTTTTGTTAGTTTGTTTCGTTTTTAATGAATTGGCAGCTGAGAAGGCTCCAGCACGCCTTCCACCTTAGTGAGGATAAATGGCAAAAAAAAAAAAAAATGGTCGGATAGATGTTTACCATGTCTCCGAACCCTTACATGTTTGTTTTGAATGTGCACAGCCTTTCCCTCCACATTTTAATACCTAATTGTGAGAAGAGGGAAGTCCCCTATATTTCTCCCCTCCTTTGCACAAATCAAGATTTTCCACCCACGGAAACCTTGCCGCATGGCAAAAAACAGCCATTTTCTACACTGTGAAAGTGTTTTAGAACTTTGTGAAAAAACAAAACTTGTGTTTCATTGAATGATTCTCTTCCTCCCACTTTAATGCAACACATCATTTAAAACCACCTTCAAGGCAGAATGTCTTCACAAGTATTTTTCCTGTGGTTGAGAAAAGAGGAAGCCATAAGCTCAAAGCTCACTATATTAGGTACACGTGCACAACCTAAGGAGCGATATACGAGACATGCCACTTCTCAATCTGTCTTTTCTAAGTGAATATTCTGCTATTTTACAACAATAACAAATACGTGCTTCACATTAGCTTCCCATGAAGCTAGCATTAAATAACAATGATAATTGTCATGTGGAAGTATTTTATTGTAGAAAGTGGAAACAGTGCAACGATGACATGCAATGTGTGCAAATGGTGCATTTTGCGTGACAAAAAGGATATGACTGCCTTCAACACAAGTCATATACGGTATTTCACTCCTTGAAAAAAGTATGCCCCCCAAAAAACATAAATAAATACAGTAAATGTTTTGCTTTGAGGGGCCGTGGTATTCTGGTACTAATCTCAGATTCAAGTGCATAGAAATGTGTGGGACATCCCAAATCTCTCTCTTATTTTCTTTTGTACTATCCATCAATCCATCCATTTTCTATCGTCGCTTATCCACAACAGGGTCACTGGCTTGCTGGTGAATATCCCAGCTGTCTACGGGAAATAGGTGGAGGACAACCAGATATGATTGTCAACCAATTGCCAATTGCACAGAGAGACAAACACCCTTTCACACACCCAATCACACCTAGGGACAGTTTAGAGTGCCCAATACACCTGCGGGCTGGAATTGAACTCTCAACTGTAACATGTTAAACACTGTCCCACCGAGCAGGTATTAATTTCCACACGTAAACAAAGTAATCATGTTATTTTCTTTATAGCTGCCCAGACATGCAGAAAGCCAAGACAAAAAAAGATTGCAAGCGCCGCAGCTCATGTCTGCGCCGAGATCCAGCCTCCTCCTCACCAGGTATGCCATAACACGAAATACGCATGATATATTTTCCATAATGCAAAATACATAACAGAGGGCCTCAGTAGCGTTTGTGCTAAGTGTTGTCAAATACGACGCCCTTGCGGGAGATAATGTAACACTTTAAAAAAGACAACACTTGTCATGACCTCCGACATTGTGCAAAGCATTGTGGAAAGTAGCGAAGAGACTTGTGGTTTTGTGAGCATGGTGCTGCATGTGGTTTACTAGACGCTGCAGTACAGTATGTCCTGCACCCAAGTGTGGTGTGTGCACAAAAACAAAATCACATCACGTACACGACTTGCTCTATTATAACCATATTTGACGTAGCGGGACTGAATGGTACCTCACCTCCAGCTTTGGTTTAAATTCATTTGTAGAACTTGTTTTTATCTCACATCTTTGCTCAATGGAACATCACGCTCTTGCCTCACAAGAGATAACAACAAAACCGTCCACCTGCCCTGCCACAAATGTCTGTACAGTTCACAGACAGATAGGACTAATGCATTGCGACACTAAAACCGCCTATCAAAGAACATTTATCTTGAATACAAACTAGTACAGTGTCCTAATTTTCTGAAAAGGGAATTTGTTTGAAGCACTCTCAAAAGTTCGTGAAAGGAAAATTTTAAACATACTTTACCTTGCAATTAGAATATATGATACACCCAAAGAAGAAAAAGAAAAAGAAAAAAAATAGAGGAATAGTTTAAGAGTAAACAATAATATTTTTGTTTAATGCATTTTGTTCTATATGTTCTTTTGGGAAGCATATCTAATATAGTGCTGACTTAACCACGCTGTTTCCCTCCCTTACTTCTGTACTCGAAATTGAACACAATGCAATGACATGCTGACTCAAATCATCACACAGCTGATTCAAATCTGGCATTATATTTGACTGTGTAGGACAAGAAAGATTGCATTTTTTGCGTCATGGCATTTACATGTATGAATGAAACTATACTATGTTGAAAATAAAGCATGATGGGTATATTTCTTGCACCATGCTGTTGAACAGGTGACGCCTGCATACGTTGTCAGCTCTTTGCAGACTGTGAATCCCAATTTAATGGACAAGACTTGAGAGGAGAGAGACCCTACCAATGCCAACACTGTCCCAAGAAATTCACTTTAAAACATCAACTGGACACACATAACCGAATTCACACAGGTGAGATCAGGGGTGCTCAATGTGTCGATGCTCAGTGTTGCGATGGACCAGTCGATTGCGAAGGTAGTATATTACACAAGCGGATAAAAAAAATAAAATAGAATAAAACGAATTACTATTTCATGTTCAATTAGAGTTACTTTTCTGATGTCAATTTCTGGTCAAATAAAAGTGATATATTTTACTAAATGTACACAAATTGCCTAGATTAAATCAATCATACAATTGAATTACAAATTTTATTCCTTTCAGTACAAAACGAGCATGATCATCAATGCAAAACATTTGCATATGCCAACATGTACCAAAAGGAAATACCTAGCACAAAGGAAAATGCTAACGAGCTAAACACTTACGAGGTCGTTCGTATAAACGCCCTGAAACAAGCCGAAAACCCGCCCAAAGTGTATCCTGCCTCTCGACTAAAATCGGTTGTGATTCAATTTTACAACACAGAGATCAGGGTAAAAATGAAGGAAATTTACAGGATATTGTTTGATTTTTGAATTGAATTGAATTCAATTCAATGACTTCAAAGTAAAAGTAAGACAGGTTTTTATGGCCTCCTCTCGTGCCAAAGGTGAGAAGCCGTTTGAGTGTCGTCTGTGTGGTCAGCGCTCCCGGGACTTCTCGGCCATAATCAAGCACCTGCGGACACACGGTGGGGCGTCCCCTTATCGGTGCAACCTGTGCTTGGAGTTCTGCAACAGTCTGGTGGCCATGCAGAGGCACGTCAAGAGCCACCCTGTCCACGACTTCCCTCCAGACTGGAGCATCAGCAGCACCTACCTGTATACGTCACACATCGCTCACTGACATTGTACTTGTGGACTGATCCATATCGTGTTAAAATGCAATGATAGAAATAAAATGTGACCGATAAACACAAAGTCAGGTCATAAATAAAAAATGTATATACTGTACTTTCTGCACTATAAGATGCACCGGATTGTAAGGCACATAGAATAGAAACCACAATAGTGGCTGTGCTTTCGTTATGCATCCACTAGCTGGAGCTGGAGCGGCTCTGTGGTAAGGTGGTTAGCACATCCGCCTCAGCTCGCTACGGCCTTTCTGTGTAGAGTTTGCATGTTCTTCCCGAGCGCGTGTAGGTTCTCTCTGGGCACTCCGGCTTCATCCCACACTCCATAAAACATGCAAGGCAGATGTATTGGAAACTCTAAATAGGCTTGGTGTATGGGATGGTTGTTTGTCCCGTCATGCCCTCTAAATGACTGGCAACCAGTTCAGTGTGTCCCCTGCCTAACTGCTCGAAGACAGCTGGGATAGGCACCAGCAGGCCTGCGACCCTTGTGAGGATAAGTGGCTGGAGAACATGAATGGATTGATGGAGCTGCTCTAAAGAGAATGTCGAGAAAACAATCAGGTAACCCAGTCAAACTTTATCAATCAGAGATTAAGAATAAAGGTTTGTGGAAAGTACTATCTGAAGAATAAAAAAACAACAACTCCTGATTGCATTAAAAGACTGTTTGATCAATGTCAAGACGAATTAAGAGTTTAAAAGAATGTAATCATGATTACATTAAAGATTGAACTTGCATTTTTTAAATTGCACTTAAAAAATATTCTTAAAAACTCTTAAAAAATATTGTTTTCTTGATTTAAAAACAGTTTCTGGATTTGTTTTATAAAATCGCACTCTTTGAGAGAAAACTTTTGAACCTTGTCCCCTCACAAATTGTTTAAAAATTGGAGCATATCAAAATTTCAAATTGGGTGTTATAAGAAAAAAACATTGTAAAAAATACATTTATAACTGAAATGCAAAGGTAAAAATTGGAAATTTACATGGCAATTTAGTTATTTTATTTTTTCCTCCCCCAAAGAAGAAAACTTGCGATTTATGTGCTGTTTAAGGCTAAAACAAAATAAAAATGTAAGGCTTATACAAAACACAAATAATGGAAGCTAGGGTCAGAGTCAGTACTCTACAGAAGTGATGCAAAGTAAAAGTACCGTATATATATATATATATATATATATATATATATATATATATATATATATATATATATAAAAAGTAAAATAAAAAAATGGAGGGGACCACCTGTTTTCTGAGTGGTCTTGCTGGGACGTGACTGGTTGTGACCTGAGCAACTGAACAACTGATGTCATTTTCTTGTTCGCAAGCGTCACACCCCTGAAATCCATTTTAAAAAATGTGTGGGTTTTGCAACTTCATATTCTACAAACACAAGTCTTCAAGATTCCATGTTCTGACTAATGGAGCTGCGCCTACATGAGCAAAAGTTCATTTTTAATTTACTGATGCTGGTTAAACTATCATTAAAAGAATTAAGAAACATGTATCTTTTTGGCCCTCCAGGTATCTGCTGAAATTAGACATTTTGTAAAATGTTTACACTGAAAAAAGAAAACGCAAGCTTAATCTTATAATACTGAAGTAAACCGTGCAGCCAATATTCAGGCTTCTCTAGCAATTTAATATTTTAAAATAGATTGTTACGGTTTACTCCAATGTTTTTAGGTTAAGCTCATGTTGTCATTTGTCAAAAGTCGTCTGTCAAAATTGACTTTAGGTGAATGTAGGGCGACTCGCCACCAGTGCAGTCAATTGACCCAGACAATCTTTCACTCTCAAATTGCACATTTGTCACAGGCAAATGTGACATAATACACAGATATTGACATCAAAACAAATAACGCAAATGTGTTGAAACAGTTTGACATCTTTATTTAAACAAATAATATAAATAAAAAAAAGTGCATAGAAAAATTAAACCGTTTAGAAATACATATACAAATATTTACAAACTCAGGGTTCATTTGTACATCGTAACAAAGACATAAATTTAAAGATCACAATTTTCCTCATTTTTGTCTTTTAAACTTACTTTAAAATAACCCTACTATATATATTTATATTTATATATATATATATATATATATATGTATGTATTTGTGTGTGTCTATATATAAGATAGCTTTTTGAACAGATTCTGGGGAAGATGGTCAAGAAACCTATAATTCTTTTCTTTTCTCGGTTTGATTACAATTTTGCATCCTTCATTGCAAATGCGCTAACACACACATACCTAAAATGACACAAAGTCAAGTGTGGACTAGCACACGTCAACTCTTCAGACATTAAAATCGAGCTATCCTCTGTTTTGCATCAGTATTCCCAAACATCTGTCATGACAGCTGAGGTAGAATCCTTGCAATGAGTTGGGAGTGATTTTTTTTTTCTTTTCTTTTTGTAGCGAGGTGATTGACACTAAACAATCTGGGCTCCATCCCAGTGATTGGACATGCAAAATGGTCACAAAGGTTGACACACACATTTAAAGTCTGCCAAAATATATTTGGAGAAAAACAGAAATAGAAGGGGTGGGGGTGAGTCAACAAAGGTTTAAAGAGGCAAACAGTGCTTGCTTTACTTCTGTGGCATTCTGACTATCAGTTAGTTGCCACAACATGAAAATGAAATAAAATATTCTTCTCGGAAAATACCTGGTTCAAAAAAAAAAGCCGTAAAAGTATATTTTGATTGCCTTAACAGAATATTCAAGTAAATTAGTGAAACGAAGGGCAAACAAAACAAAGACGGGACTACAAAAGGAGCTGTACACCCACCACCATTTACACAAAACAACGTCTTACCATTAAATTTAAAAATCAAAATGCGAATAAATATCAAGACTAATTTGCAACAGTGTCAATTCAAATACGCTCATTAAGGACAGTACTGAACATCACTAAGAACAACATGTCTTTACTATCTTAAATTAGGTGCTGAGTGAGTCATCCCCGGCTCCATTTTTGTCATTGGCAGCTTGTTGTGATGCAAAGTGTGTGCATCACGTACACAGCAAGCCTGTTGCAGGAGATGAACGCACACACTCAGTGGCAATTTACACTAGCGTGCTCCCTGATTTACAGATCAACAGTTGCGGGTTTCGCAAAATGGAAATTTGTATCGCCGTTGATATGCACCTGTGGGACAGCCTTGTTTGAATAGCTGAAAAGTACAGTGGAATACATAACTTTTTAAAAATGGATATCTATCACTCTTAACTTTTGGTTCGGGTAGTGTTTGCTACATATACTGTATACCAAGAAAGTATTCATTTCACTGAAATGTTTAACTAAAAATCGACAGAGAGAAAACAATCAGAGAGAATAAACGGAGTGAGTTATCCAATGTTGTGAAGTACCGCTTGAGTACATTTACTTAAAACGCGCCATGTCCGCGCAAGGTGAACACCCAGCTAAACCCATCCCACCCAACCCGGGACATCTCAGTCCCGAGATACCTTTCAATGCTTAGCACCATAGTTGTTATCGGGGGGGGGATCAGGTTTAGGTGAATATATAGCTCAAAAACTGACCTTACAACTACTGGGCTGGGGGACTAATCCCGTCACTACAGGATGGAGCAAAGATGATTAAGAATGTTCTCTAGAAAGACAACTCTCAGGAAAAAGACTCAAACTTAAAAGAATCTCCCAAAGCCAAGTTGTAGCTTTACAGCATTGATTTTGACAGATAAGGCTTGATGTGTGTGTTTATCTAAGAAATGCGGCTGGGGTTCCACAGTGAACCGGGAGCCCCGGTCATACTACAGATAAAACGTGAGTCGTCATCACAGGCAGCCTGGGTACCTTTCAAAGAAGGCATCAGTGTAGGACAACCTCCTCTTCTGCTCCTCCAAAGCATGCTGGCAGAATCATGTCTCAATAGTGGCTAATTTCCGTGCGCCTTCAATATTTCGGCGTGCCATCCAGTGCCATCTTGATTTAAGGCTTTCTAGTAAACAAGAATCTCTCAGTCTCAAACGACGAGGGCCCTCTCAGTTGAGGAACCGTCGACAGCGCCGGGCGCCGCAATTACAGTTGAGCTTGTTGCTGGCGTCCTCAATGGGGAACTTGTAGTCATAGGTGAGCTCCTCTCCCCTGTAGATCTTCCTCAGAGCAAAGATGACAATGTGCTTGCGGCCCTCCACGTTGATCACTCTCGAATAGCAGTTAGGCTCGCACGAGTGGTTGATGAATCTGGCCGCGTTGCCGTGCATGGTCGCGTCAACGACATCGAAATCATCGATGCGGAACATGTAACAGCCAATGCCCTGGGGAAAACAGACACAAACTCATTTGCTCCTTCTTTAAATAAGTCAATAAACCAGTGTTCCCACCCTATATCACAGTTCATCAGTTGCTCCCTTGCTGTGCCACCGATATTTGATCGTGTTTACAGGACATATTTGGGTGTGGTAAGACAATGAAACACACCTTGCCATCGTAGTACTTCTCCCGTTTATCGGTGAGCACCGAGCGAATGACAATGCCAGCATACTCGATGACCATCTCGCCTCCTTCAATGTTCCTCTTGCAAAAGAGTCCACGCCCGTGGATTGCAGACCTGTATCAAGTGGAATAAGAGATCTGATGACATGACCTACCTCAGGAAAAATTTGCAGCGCTTCCTTGAAATACAAGAAATTAATAGTACTTCAATCATTCGGTGCATGCACTACAAAAGACAACGGAAATGATCTGTCCTCATTGAGATGAATGGATATGCTAAAGCCATTTCAGCGTTGGCAAAAAAACCCCACTAAAAACTGCCCTTTGTTATTTAATAACTAAAAATGCACTCTATAACATATTTGAACAAAGGATACAATAATTCCATAATTAAATCAAATCCATGTTAGTCTGCAAATCTTAAACACCCGTCCTACAGTGTTTTGCATTATGTCTTGGCACTAAGCGAGAAGACTTGATTAAGACTAAGTTTTATGGTTTGGTTAAATTCACATGTAATTATCGGCATTTTATCTTTAGTTTGATAGGAAACGTCAACTGGGAATATCAAGAAACGGTCTGAAGCCTCTTTTGTGAAGAACTGTTCCACAGATTGTTGTGAGATAAGTTTGCACATTAGGCACGACGGACAAATGGCGGTCACATACTCTTCACAAAAATCGACTAATTAATTTGAGCACCACAAGTAGAAAGATTTTTTAAAATGACCAAATTCAATGAATTCTAACTATGTTCACAGCATTCCAAAGTGTTTTGGTCAACAGAAACCACAGCTGACCTGTACACGCCGACAGCCTCCTTTGATGTCCTTTCCAAATGTCTGAAGCGCATGGCCATTGGCAACTCCAAACTCGTGGCCCGTCTAAGAGAGGAGAGGATCGATTCAGCATTGAGTCAGAGAAATATGAAAATATGAACAAAAAAAAAACGTTCAAAAAGACACCTGACCTTGTAGACTTCAAAAGAACGTCATCTTCTTCATCATCATAAGACCCAATATCAGGAAGCTGCCTATGCTGTGATGCTAGGAAGTTGAACATATCAAATGTGGATTTTCTGTTGAGAGAAGTGTTTTCAGAGTTGAATTAGTATTTGCCTCCTTGGTTTAAAGTTGAAACATTAAGCACAAGGGATATATTTTACTGTACTACTTCACAGGAGTCTACCGTTAATTTGCTGTACTTTTTATGCACCCACCTAAGGTAGAATTCGGAGCGAGCACAGCCGGTGGGGTTGACAGGCAGATCATCTTCTTGGTTGAACTGCTTGAAGAAACGGAAGGTGTGATGTTGGCAGCGGTGCGCTCCTTCAAGTTGTTCCAGCAGGAAGACCACGGCATCATGGAGCAGACCGAGCATTCGGGCCCCTGTGATCCTCTGGAAAGCGAGAGGCCTCAACTTTGCAATTGCTCGCGCCTCTTGCACGCCATCTATGACCGCTTTCCAGGCCACTATAGGGACAGTCGAGAGTCAGGTGTGTTAAAGGTACATGAGAAATGGGAGTCGAATCATTTTACAAAATTAGTCTCACCCTCAATAGAGTCTGCCTCTACATTGAAGCCATCGTCACTGCTTATCTGGAATCTCAAGTGTGGCTGATCTTGGTTTGGCAAGCACTCCTCGTCCTCATCGGACGGCGGAGAATCATCATCTGATGTGAAACCTGCACCTAGCAACACAAAGCTTCTTTAGAAAAAATACACAACACACACGACAAACCGATCTACAGTACATAGTTTAAACACTTCACAAGTCATCTACTGATTTAAGGGATAAACTACACATTAATACAACTTTGCTGTGATGCATTTTCTGGTTAAAGAATATCAAAAAAGTACCTGAATATTTCTTCCAGTCAATGAATGTGCTATAGCCGACTGGTTCCAAAGTGTGCTGCTTGCCATGTTCACGAGACATATAGTCCCACGGTTCACACCTGAAGATAAAAAAAGGTGAAGGAGGAAAAACAATTGCTGCATTTGAAATCTATAATTCGATTTAGGTATAAAGAGGTATGAGATGCATATTACGCTCACTTACTGCTATGCAAAATTGCTTGACCCTCATGCACTTTGAAGGGATTGGAGCTACGCATCAAGCCTTGAGTTGCTATTATTTTTGTAAATAGTTTTTGATAGTTATGGATTTGCTTTTAATTATTTCCAAAGTACTATTTTTTATGTGGTTTCAACCACTCAGCTACTGACAATAGCTTGCAGCATACAAGTGACATGATAAAAACTATACTATCATCTATGTTATACTTATGGTCTTATAATGCAGCTGGAACTGAAAAATGGGAAAATTGCAGATACTTTTCAGCAATTTTTTTTAAAACAAATCTCTGTCTACATGCCTTGGCCTCTGTTACTGTCTCAACGGTTCTATTAAAAAAAAAAAATATATATATATATATATATATATATATATATATATATATATATATATATATACAGTCAGCCCCCGGCTTACGAGCATCCTGATTTGCGAACATTTCGCCTTACGAGCGTGGATCAGGGAGATTTTTGTCCTCCGCTTACGAGCAAACCTCTCGTCTTGCGAGCATTCCGACTAACCATCCATTGAGTATGTAGAAATGTTCTCGCCTAACTGCGTCAATATATTCAGCAGTTGCGTCATCTACAATCATCAACAGGTACTTATGGCGGTAACGTGAACGCTATTGGTCTTACAATCTCACACTGACTGTCTCACTCACGGTGTCTAAATATATTACCATTTAAGTGTAGTGTTTGTACAGCTAAAGGGAAAAACAGCTGACATGAAATTAAATGTGCCGATTGCAGGACAAAGAATTGTCATTGGTTTAAATGTGTGTTTTTTTTAATTAATTGTCAATACATTCCAACTGTTTAAAAAAAAGTGCGAATAATTATCAGTCAGTCAAGGAGACGCCAATATGCTATTGGTCGATTAAGGTCACCCGGTCTCACTCACGGAGATGCTATTGGCCGGCGTCACACGTCAATCACAGAAATGCCGATATGCTATTGGCCGAACGCCTTTATCTAGCTTGATGGGACAGGGTGGAAGGAAGTAGACAAAATGAGTGAAAAACGGAATGTTTTGAAGACTTTGCAAACTTTATCTGTTAGACATAGCTTCTAAAATTACTAGCAGCGGTAAAGGAAGAAATAAGAGGATGATGTTTTAGTATCTCCGTGATTTGCACCATGACTGAAAGAGTTACTGTAACACTGTAAGACCAATAGCCTATAAGCGTTGCCGTATTAACTCAAGAGGTTAATCTCTGCACCCTGTTACGGCTGGTATTGCAGTGCCATATAATGGTTGCTTGACTAAACTGCATGTCATGTTAGGCGGCGACCTCCCGACATGCTTTGGGACAGCGCCAATCTTGCAATTCTGTGAGTTGTAACCAACGGTGAACTGACGCTCGAACAAGCAACAAGTGTGGTGCCTAGTAAATACAACACACACTACCTCCCCTCCGCCTCCGCCCAGCTCAATTCACGTCGGGAAAAACAGCTGACATGAAATTAAGTGTGCCGATTGCAGGACAAAAAATCGTCACAGGTTTAAATGTGTTTATCAATAAGATGTCAATACATTCCAACCGTTTAAAAAAAAAGTGCGAATAATTATCAGTCAGTCAAGGAGACGCCAATATGCTATTGGACGATTAAGGTCACCCGGTCTCACTCACGGAGATGCTATTGGCCGGCGTCACACGTCAATCACAGAAGTGCCGATATGCTATTGGCCGAACGCCTTTATCTAGCTTGATGGCACAGCTGGTTGGGATGGAAGGAAGTAGAGAAAACCCTGACTGAAAAAGTTACTTTGACACTGTAAGACCAATAGCATATCTGATTTACCGTATTGACTTCGAGCATTCATCTCTGCTTATCTCAGCACAAGTCACGTCTTTCCAAAGGTAAAAGTCATTTTTCCTTTGTATTTGTTATTTAATGCAACTGTACAGTAGATTATGTCACTTAATATTAATATATGTATACAGCGTGATGATTTTACCTAAGGCATCTGCGCGCGTTGCACGCATTCACGAATTAACATGGGTCTGGATTGCCCGCTATACGAGCAATTCGAGATACGAGCGTAGCCGCTGAACGGATTAAGTTCGTAACCCGGGGGCCCACTGTATATATATATATATATATATACATGACTATTTCTGACA
The DNA here is from genome assembly GCF_059441005.1 of Hippichthys cyanospilos. Taxonomy (NCBI): domain Eukaryota; kingdom Metazoa; phylum Chordata; class Actinopteri; order Syngnathiformes; family Syngnathidae; genus Hippichthys; species Hippichthys cyanospilos. Next base: position 4,069,325 of record NC_142371.1, on the reverse strand, counting down.
TGTGACGGACCAAACCAATACCGTAATTATAAAATAAGGCTGTGCATTTTCATCAGTCTATTTTTACAAAAAAAAAATCCCGAGGGGACAAAAGGTTTAGGATATCTATATATATTTATATCTGTGTATATCTATATCTGTGTGTGTGTGTGTGTATATATATATATATATATATATATATATATATATATATATATATATATATATATTTTAGTTTTTTTTCCACCTTCATTTAACCAGGAAGAAATCCATTGAGATTTACATCTCTTTTGTAAGGATGTTGGAAAGAGGAAAGTATAAGAAAACAGAAAAGAAATAATAATGATAATAACAATAGTGTAAGCAATAAAGAAATAAGAATAAATATGACGTCAAAAAATGTTAATGGAAGCAGCAAGTTCAGTCAATAATTTACAAGAACATCTCGTGACAAGGAGTTTGGAGACAGCATGTTTGAAATGAACAAAAGCTATGAGAGAGATTAGTTTCAAGTGGGCTTGCAGATCGTTCCATGCCCATGGAGCAAAATAGAACAGACTCTTCGTCCCTAGCTCAGTCCCAATAGCGGGAACTTCAAAACGCAGCCAACTATTTTACCTGAGGTTTAAAGTGGACTGAACCTTAGTGAATTTGGAGCAGATGTATTGAGGAAGAGTCCCAGAAACAGCTTTATAAGTCATGTAATACCAGTGTGATAGTCTTCGATTATTGAGGGATGATAGTCCTGAGAGACTATAGGGTGCAGTGGTATGTTCTGAGGGCTGAGTTTGTTATAAATCTCAGGGTAGAGTGATGAATAGGATCCAGTTTCGCAAGGGTAGTGGGATATGCAATTCTACAGATTGTGTCACCATAGTTGAGCGGCGATAAAAATAAACAATTAACGTGAGTGATAAATCAAAAGATTGTTAAAATAATCATTGGTTGCTGCCCTCTTATGTATGACCCTCGTATGACCAGTTACTGCTCTGAAGCGTTTTTTCCTGAGGTTATGGCATCAATTTTGGATGAGACTTTTTTTTTTTAAGTGAAATTGAAAGAATCAATTAAAAATGAAGCAAGTATCTTGTCTAATAATGTGCCATGAGTAGGTTAAGATCACCATATTCAAAAAAGGATTATCTTACCCAGAGCTTTCAGAATCACTTTGATGTTCCTGCTTTAAATCATCAAGGTTTAAAATTCCTTTAACAGTCGGGGTCTTGATGCGAACTCCAGAGGCCCTGCTGGAGACACTTGGTACGCTTGGTCGGGCGCACTCCTCCTCACTGGTAGGTTCAGATGCTAGGAAATCCACTTTAGACTTCTTTGTGACTATACGGTCAGAAAGCGAAGATACCCTCTTCATGCGAACGTGGGTGCGAGGGCGGGATGCGGGAGCAGGTGTTGTTTTGGGACATGGTGCTGGAGGTTCGGGCTCAATGAGTAGGCCAGGGGGCAAAACCAGTGACGAAGGGCTGAGTGTGCGAAGCCCACTCCACTTGGGGGTGTAGTTGCTTGCCATTGCTTGGTTTATAATTGCTTCTGCACTCTCTGCAGGAGATATGTCTGAACTCTTTGTTGTTGAAGTACACTGCCCAACTGTTTTGGAGGACTTTAATTTCTTTACTGCGCTGGACTCTTTCGTTTTCTTTGGTTTTTTCTTTTCAGATGCAGTGTCATCTTTGGGCTTTTTTGTATTCTTTCTTGGCTTTTTCGCATTAATTGATGACAATGCCCCATTGCTATTGTGAGTAAGCAAATGCGTAATTGTGGTAGGATTCTGCTCTGCAGTTGTGGTTGTTGTGGAAGCGGTTGACATTAAGATTGGCCCAGGAGGCGGAGTAGCTATATTTCCAGCTGCTGCTAGGGTGGCGGACAGTGCATTGCTTTGCAAAAGACTGGCAATCTGAGTCACACAGTTAAAGGATGGAGCATTAGGATTTGGCAACTGGAATGTGTTGCTGTCTGGGTTCTTGACAAAAATTTGCCCAAGACGGTTCACCAACAAGACATGAGGTGTAGGGTCCACATTTGGACCTCCAACTTCCTTCACAGTTAGAATGGCATGACCAGGCAGAGCTGGGGATACCACAGGCTGCTGAGGTTCTAAAGCAGGCCTTGGTGTAGAAAAGTTGATTGAGATTGTGTGACCAGAAGACGCGTCTTTCTGAATGGAAGAAGAGCTGTAGCCATTTAAAATCAGAGGGGATGTGGTGGTTTGGACCGGTGCTAATGCAGATGCACTAACTGCAGGCAGAGCCGATACTGAAGCGGACGATGAAACAAGGTGGACAGCTGTCGATCCCAAAGGCTTTGCCTGGTTGAGGTGCATGGGTACCGAGATACTACAGGAGGTTACTGCTTGGACGGATGTCCCTGATAACAAAGATTCATTTTGGGGTGCAACATTCAGCAGGATCTGGGTCAGGTCCCCTACATTAGTTGGGATGGCTAATTTGCTAGAAAGGGGATCCCTATGCTCACAGGTTGAGTCTTGGGATGTGTTTGGAGGCTGCAGTGTAACATTTGTAAGCGAGGGCTGAATGAAACCAGGTAAACTAGAATTTATCTGAAGAGACTCTAAAAGTCCTCGAGAAGGACAATGTGCATGTGTCGATTTTAGGGCACGTTGGGTATTGCCAGCGGAATTTGCCACAGAGCTACCAGTTATGTGGTTCCCTAACACAGTGCAGGCCTCCACAGTTGAAACTAAACGTCCATTGTCAGATTTTGACTTCAGGGGTTTAGAAGCTTCATCCTCTTGGGAATGTGACTGTGTGGATTCTTTTGAAGGAACCACGTCTCCTGAATGGGTGTTACAGTCATGTGTCTCAGGATCAGCAGGCATTCCAGAGGAACCTTTGAGAAACTCCTGTGAACAGTTGGTCTCCGACACCTTTGTCAGTAAATTAGGCATCGTCTCTAGGGTAGGAAGCACACTTTTTCTGTCAGCATTTTCCACTTCACGGGATGAGGCCACAGACATGCTGATCTCCGTTGAAGATCCTGGAGGATTTTGAAATGTGTCTATGGGGTTAAAGGCTGCAGGTAAGATCGTCGGAGATGAGGCATCTTTGTGCTTGAAGTTTGATGGCAATTTGAGGTTCTGATTCACAATTATATTGGTTCTACTAAATGTTTCTGATTCAGGGATGTCACTGTTAGTTAGGTTCTTGGTTGATATCTTTTTACCAGAACCATCAACTTTCTGAGGATCATCACTTGTAGAGACGCTTGCATCGCTCTCTGTTCCATCATCCACACCATCCAATTGAGCCATGTTCCGGGAGGAAGATGATGTAGGAGATTTGGAATGCTCTTTAGACCCAGGACGGTTAACAATAGTCCGAGAGAAGTCAAAGTAATGTTCCACATCCTCATCTGAGGAGGTGTTGCCCAGCTCATTCCTGCCTGAGGCTGCTGACCGTGGTAAACTGGCAACAAGGGACTTTCTTTTTTGTACCTCTTGGGCTCGACCCCAATATTCTCCTTGATCATCCCCTTCCACCACTATTTGTCCATCACAGTTCATAGCCACGACTTCATTCAGGATTGTCTCCTCAATTTCCAATTCTGTTCTCACTTCCTGTCCAATAGTCATGCTGGGATCCTTGTGATATGAAGTAAAGGTAAATCCATCTTCATTTTTCTGTTCGTCCAAGTCCCTCTGAGGTGAAGTTCCATTTGCTGGAGAGACATCTTCCGGCTCTGGTGACGCCAAAAAATTGTGCGGCACTTCAACGGAATCTGACTGACTCAGATCAAAAGACAATCGAGTCCTGGGTAAATTCTGTAAGGATGGAGAGAAAGACAGACTTGAAGTTGCAAATGTTCCGGCACTGTCCTGCCAGGGAGACTGAGGAAAGAAACCTGAGGCACAATGGAGCTTTGCATTGCCAGTGCAACGCACTGCGGAAGCATTTCTGCTCCCCGCTGGGCGGGATAATGAAGAATTTATCAGGCTGTCTGAAGTAGCACTTGAGAAAAGCTGAGAAGTTGGAAGAGATTTTCCTGCTCGAAGAGTGACTGGTCCAGATGGGGGTCCCAGAGAAGTGGAAGACTTGTTACTTCGTAGGCCTGCTGCCTGCGCAAGAGGGTTGTGGCGCCGAGCTCTTCTGGTCTCTTCAAGATCACTTACAGTTAGTATGTGGTGAGGTTTTATTGGGATTGCTCCTGGAAAGATAACACAAGAAGTCTTTGTCTTAAACCATGACAAGCATCAACCTGTTTTGTGTGACTTATTCTTTTCGCAAGTTCATACAAACAATTCTTTACCTGGGGATGGCAAAGGTCGGAACATTCCTCCAGCTGGTCTCCTGGTTTGTGGATAGCTGGGAATCTTTGGCTTTGCTCCGTGATCCGGTTTTGTTGACTGAACTGTAACAAGACGTTCATCAAGTTGGGGCTGCAATTCTGATGCTTCGGTTACTTGGGTCTCCGATTCTAATAATAATAATAAAAAAAAAAAAAAAAGTTTAAAAAATTGTAATTGATTCTACGAAAGTAATAATTTCTAATAGACGATATTTGATAATGAACAAGGCACACACCCTGGAATGGGCAGGGATTGTGTTCAATGGTGTGATTGGCTCCTTGGTCAGGCATCTCCTCAGTGGGTTTTTCTAGTATTAATGGTTGGACTTCACGGACCGTGCATGTGTATTTGCATTTTTGCAGTGGATTAAGAGTGCTCCAGTACCACCGGGAACACCTACGGAAACAAAAAAAGAGTGCAGAGCTTTGTGATTTTGTGCTATTCATGTAACAATAAATCTCTTTGAATCTTTGAAGATATATTCTTCAATCAGTAGTCTCAAATTCACAAACATAACTTACTGAAATCCGACAGGAAACAACCTTCCTTTGTTTGCTGAAAGTTCTGACAGGATACCTAGTTTATCAATTTGTAGAGAGCCTGTGGAAACAAAATGCATATACTGTATATGATTAAACCAACATTGAGAAAGAATTGCAGCAAAAAGTTATAAGTAGAGACTTAAAGCATACCAATCATGACATTGATTAATTCCGGCTCCAGTCCAGTGAAGAACTTTCTTCGGAGGCTGATGCCTTCAAAATCCACATAGACCCGTCGATTTACTTCAAACTCCTGACCGGTTATCATCTTCATGAATCCAAAAACAAAAACATTTCCTTATCATGCTCCAAATGCCAAGCCCATATTATTTAAAAAGGAGATGACAGAAGTATTACCTTTCCACTGATCAGATGCTTATGTTTGTGGCAGTATACCTTCTTGTCATCCTGGAATACACAGTGACGGGAGCGGGCACACATAAAATGATAGTTGCTCTGACAAGAAGTCAGGCAGCAGCCAACTGTGGCACCTGTCTGGTTGCATCGTTCACACCGCTGCCAGAAAAACAGGATTGATGGGGACAGAAATTTTACTTTGGTTTCAGGAGAAGTTGCCCAAAAATTAAATAAATAAAAATTAAATAAATAAATACACACACACACACACATACACACACACACACACATATATATACATATATATATATATATATATATACATATATATATACATATATATATACATATATATATACATATACATATATATATATATATATATATATATATATATATATATACACATATATATATATATACATATATATACATATACATGTATATATACATATATACACACACACACACACATACATATATATATATATATATATATATATATATATATATATATATATATATATATATATATATATATACACACAGTCGGCCCCCGGCTTACGAGCACCCTGATTTACGAACAATTCGCCTTACGAGCGTGGATCAGGGAGATTTTTGTCCTCCGTTTATGAACAAACCTCTCGCCTTACGAGCAATTCGACATGCCGGCCATTGAGTATGTAGAAATGTTCTCATTTAATTGCGTCAATAAAATCAACAGTAGTGACATCATATATCATCAGTAGATACTTGTGGCGGTAACGTGAACGCTATTGGTCTTACAACGTCACACTGACTGTCTCACTCACGGTGTCTAAATATATTACCATTTAAGTGTAGTGTTTGTACAGCTAAAGGGAAAAACAGCTGACATGAAATTAAATGTGCCGATTGCAGGACAAAGAATTGTCATTGGTTTAAATGTGTGTGTTTTTTTTAAATTAATTGTCAATACATTCCAACCGTTTAAAAAAAAAGTGCGAATAATTATCAGTCAATCACGGAGATGCGAATATGCTATTGGTCGATTAAGGTCACCCGGTCTCACTCACGGAGATGCTATTGGCCGGCGTCACACGTCAATCACAGAAATGCCGATATGCTATTGGCCGAACGCCTTTATCTAGCTTGATGGGACAGGATGGAAGGAGGAGAGAAAATTAGTGTCGCTCAATTTTAATATATGTATACAGTGTGTCGATTTTACCTAAGGCTTCGGCGCGCGTTGCACGCATTCACGAATTAACATGTGTTTGGATTGCCCGCTATACGAGCAATTCGAGATACGAGCGTAGCCGCTGAACGGATTAAGTTCGTAACCCGGGGGCCCACTGTATATATATATATATATATATATATATATATATATATATATATATATATATATATATATATGTTTTTTTGTACATATATTTAGATGGAATTATTCACAATCAGGTTATATTATTAAGCAAAATAGAAACGAACCATTAAGCGACCCCTTGTGACAGCACTGTGTACATGTAGTAAAGAGCCATTGTCCTCTTCAAACACCTCAGCTGACCACAGAGAGCAGTTGACATGCGCCCACTCATTCTGGCCCAGGTACAGCAACCTCCCTGCATCCTATTAAACATCAAAGTTCTT